>NC_051178.1:54124313-54232148 GCF_013339695.2 Rhipicephalus sanguineus
GGTGTAGTGGCACCGGTGTTTCCTACAGCAAAATCGCTGCTAATCGGCAATGAGAGACGGAAGAAGAAAAGACAGAAGAAGAAGGCTTGACTGAGGTAACTCGCAACATCGTTTTGAGAAATTTCTTTCCTGAGGTACTACTGGTGCCAAGCCTGAGACCGGACCTGTAGGGAAGGGTGTTCCAGCCACACTAACGTCGTAGGTAAAGTGCGTCGGAAAGCAGCTTACCGTAAGGCGCTTCTTCTTCTTCCCCACATGCCCGGTTTCCGTTCCCTACGGCATGTTGGAAGGGGTGTTTCAGCTCCACTAACCTCCTCGGCTGTTTGTTGGGCTAACTGTTGTCTTCTTGATTTTCAGCGGACCGGTGGCGAGTAAAGCACCATCACTTTGCGGATATGCTTCAAGAAGTGGTGTTTCAAACAGATGACTTTACCGTACAGATACGCGTTTGTATGTCTGATTTTAGATAATAAACTTGAGCGCCTTCGTAAACTTCGTGGGGGATGCTGACACCGCTGCTAAGCCAAACATAATGTTTAGGCAGTAACGAAGAACCTTTTACTCATAATATGCATAGTATGGACCAGCGGCGAGTAGTGGGATTTACTCAATTTTTGTGGCGCATACCAATTCCTAAGTCTTCGTCCCTAGGAATTGGCCGTCATCTCGCCCTGCGAACGCGAATGTCCAGCGAAGCTGTATCAAACACGACACATGCTGATGGGGGGGGGATATGTTTTATTATTACTTTAGGGTAATATGACAGTTATAATCACTGTGCGGTTGCTGTGGTAGATCGTGATTGGTTCCACAATAGTTTTCAGCAAGACGGATTCATTCCTTTCGTAGAGCAGTATTCAGGCTGTTCTTCTGGTGTCTTTAAATTCGCGGGCATATGCATGGCTGTCTCAGAATGAACTAAATAAGTTGGTAGACGGGTCTCCCATTTATGTATGAAAGGGGGAAACACACGCGGGGCGAAGAATGGACATTTGATATCATTCGAAGTCCTCGAGTGCAGTGCATAGCACCTGCAAGCTAACCTTTACCGGGCACGTGTGCATCCATTGTTCAAAGGCGCCTTGTCATCAAGCATGCGGTTTTGATGCTTGCTTTGTGGTTTTTTTTTATTCAAACAGATCCTGAGTTCTATGTATGCCTGATTGCAAAGAAAGATATTTCGTTTGCCTGCAATTGTTTAAGGGCCCCTAAATCACCCATGGGTCGAAATTTAGTTGTGGCGTTACAGTTGTGCACGAGTCTACAGCGAATCTACCAGCGTATCTACAGCGAGTCTACCGAATGTCCTTCCTCAGCATCCGAGGTGAACCCGCAAGGATCGCGCACTTCTGCTAGTAGAGGTATTTTAGGGGCCTGACGTTTCGATTTCAGCCCACGGAGATAAAACCGCACCGTATTAAAGGTATGTAGCTTCGCTGAAAAGACAAAACACGGTCGGAGTCAGCAACAAACGGATGCTTTCTCCGTGTACGTGAAGTATTCTACAACAGAGCCACGCCATTGCTTCAAACTGCTTTGGAAAAAGACTGAATATACGTGCCATTTTAACAGAGAAGCTGAATGCGACTAGGTCCTGACTAAAACAGCTTGCGCGTACTGTCTGTGTAGATAAACTAGCATCGACACAACTGAATGCGAATGCGAAGGGCGAGTGCTGGGCGAGCACGTTTTCGTGGCATCTACACTCTCGTAGCGAATCACGCGCGCGTCTACGGGGATTTATCTCGTTCCGACATGGTCGTGTTCAGTGAGCGGTCATGGTACGCCACAGGAACAACGAGCTTACGAGGAGAGACGCCGAGAGCTGCAAGAAAGAATTCGCCGGAGACGCCAAGCGCAAGCGACGAGACGACGGTCGTGTCGCCGCAGCCAGCGCCAATGAGCTGTAAATTATGCTGTATTAACACTTCCCGTGTTTTTTTCCCGAAGCAAATCGAAGAAATGACATAAAGGATTCAGCCAATTGTTCACGCAGTTCCAGTACAACTCTCTCTAAATTATGAGCCCCAAGAACATGTGACCCTCGCTGGATCATATTAGTTGCTCGTTGATACGCGTATGCCACAAGCAGACAGTGGCTTCCTGCTGAATGTCACGACTGCGCACTTTCCACATCAGATCTCGAGTCCTTGTTTAGGAAGATAGCGTGATGTCATTGTGGTGGCCTCCTGAAACCGAAGCTTGAAACCGTGTCAAATGTGACGCCTAAATAAGGATGTCGTCAGCATAAATAAAAAGTCATAAACTGCTTGTGTGGTGGTCGACTAGTCTAATGAGGGTCAGGTTGAAAAGGTTCGTGCTCAACAAAATAATATGTTTAACTTCACTAAGAGGCTAAGCTGTAAGAGAAATCCCGGGGCAGTATTTTGTGCAGCAGTAAAAATGTGCATGCGGTGTCATGCTCCATTTTAGATCGTAAAATACAGAAGAAGGTTTAGTCTAAGAGCAACTATCAATCATAATGCAATATTGCTTTGGGAATGCTTAGCTAGAGCCGACCAAAACCGACTTTTTAAATGAGCAAGCATTCATATAAATACTCATAGAAAGAACTGTGTATATGTACCTTTGCAGCGTAAGGCGAATCTTTTAAAGGAAGAAATGTAAAAAACGAAAATAAATTTTTGGCAGTGCTATTTTCGGGCCTAAGACGTCATTCTCAGAAGGCTAATTCATTACCCAATGGAACAAACATCCACGCTTCCAGAAAGTGAATACGTCTGATCCCTATTTATGCTTTGCACTAGCGGCACAAAAAATGTCATAGGTGAAAACATTGTACGTCGGCTTTGTGAAGGTGTTTCGTGATTGGGGGAACAAATGCGCTATCTACCAGAAAACATACAGCCGGCACGGTGGATTGCACAAACGAGGGAAATTTTGACTTTGCGGAAACGTAATTCCAAAAATGCATTTAGATGATCGCGCGAAAAGTCTTTCGTTCAGCCATTCCGGACGGTGCGGAACTCTAGCAACAAGAAAAAGTTGGAGGGAACCAAAATCCTTGGCTTAATTGCCTGGTAGTGGCACTGGCACTTCGGCGTTCATCTATCCCTGTGTATTTCTTGGGTTAACTTTGAATGAAGGAAGCAAAGTTTGAGGGCTCGTTTCGTTTGTTTGACACATCCTTATTAAACTCCAGAAGACAGTAAAACCAAGGAAGGTATAGGGGTCGTTAACTCTACTGTTTTTTGTGTGCTGGAACTGTGACATAGATGTGAAGAAAGTAAAGTGGACGAAAAGACAGCTTGCCGCCGGCAGGGACCGAACCTGCAAGCTTCGGGTTACGCGCCCGTTGCTCTTACTAATTCAGCTGCGGCGGCGGTCGTCCCCTCGTCCACTTTATCGGGTATTTATCTGCATGCAAACCGGGAGTGTTTTTGAGCCCCACTCGGTTGTGCTTCTTAGCACTGCCTAAGCGAATCTCAGAGGCAACGTAGAAAGAAGCACGTGGTTGAGATCTGCTCCGCACGGTGCCGCAAATTTGGTCGCAGCCAAGCTGCTCCACATCTTTCATTGAACGCAATGAACTTATTTTCATTAATCAACCTGGCAGTTAATTGCTCTTAGCTTTAGTAAAAGTATTCTGCGTTATCGTATGTTTTCAATATAGCTCTTAACTTGAACGAGAACCATCGATTTTTGTTTCTTGACAAGACTGTTTAAAATATTTTGAAACGTGTAAGTGCTCGACCGGATATGCTTCGAATAGAAGCAAGAGTGTCAGTCTTTGCCCGCGCCACTAAGAATTAAGCCGTGACTGGGCATATTTTGTGGACAGTGCAATGCCGGGCGCACCGGTGTCGGGGCTGGAACTGGGTGCAAGCACTCCCCTCCTATCAATATTGTTTATTCATTTACTTATCTATTTTCATATACTGCAGCCCTAATTGTGGACTGTAGAATATATGTACTCAACTATGAAATGCTCTTGTCGTAGGACCGATGGATCGCAGTTAGTCACGAGTGGCTACAATGCGTGGTTTGAGAAAAAGAGTTAAATGCTTTGTCTTAAATTGTACGTTACTATGGATGATAACGTAAGAAGGAGTAAAGGAGAAGTAAAGAAAGCCCTAAAGGGAATGCAAAGAGGCAAAGCAGCTGGTGAGGATCAGGTAACATCAGACCTGTTGAAAGACGGTGGAGAGATTATGTTAGAGAAACTGGCCACCCTGTATACGAAGTGCCTCTCGACGGGGAGGATACCAGAATCTTGGAAGAATGCCAACATCATCTTGATCCATAAGAAAGGGGACGTCAAAGACCTGAAAAATTACAGGCCCATAAGCTTACTGTCGGTTGTCTACAAGCTATTTACAAAAGCAATTGCTAACAGAATTAATACGACATTGGAGTTCAATCAACCAAGGGACCAGGCAGGATTTCATACAGGATTCTCCACAATAGACCATATTCATACTATCAATCAGGTGATAGAGAAATGCGCGGAATACAACCAACCCCTATACATAGCCTTCATAGATTACGAGAAGGCATTTGATTCGGTGGAGACATCAGCAGTCATGCAGGCACTGCGGAATCAAGGCATCGACGAAGCCTATATAAACATAATGGAAGAAATCTACAGCGGATCCACAGCCACTATAGTCCTCCATAAAGAAAGCGACAGAATCCCAATAAAGAAGGGCGTACGGCAGGGAGACACGATCTCTCCAATGTTATTCACCGCGTGTTTACAGGAGGTTTTCAGGGCCCTAGATTGGGAAGAGCTAGGGATAAGATTAATGGAGAGTATCTCAGTAACCTACGATTCGCTGATGACATTGCATTGATGAGTAACGCGGGAGACGAATTGCAGCTCATGATTACTGAACTGGATACGGAAAGTAGAAGAGTAGGTCTGAAAATTAATATGCATGAAACTAAAGTAATGTGGAACAATCTTGGTAGAGAACAGCGCTTTGCGATAGGTGGCGAGACACTGGAAGTTGTAAAGGAGTACGTCTACTTAGGACAGGTAGTAACCGCGGAGCCGAACCATGAGAGTGAAATAACTAGAAGAATAAGGATGAGTTGGGGCTCATTCGGCAAGCATTATCAAATCATGAATGGTAATCTACCACTATCCCTCAAGAGGAAGGTATATAACAGCTGCATCTTACCGGTACTTACCTACGGAGCAGAAACCTGGAGACTTACAAAGAGGGTTCAACTTAAATTGAGGACGACGCAGCGAGCGATGGAAAGGAAAATGATAGGTGTAACCTTAAGAGACAGGAAGAGAGCAGAGTGGGTCAGGGAACAAACGGGGGTTAAGGACATCATAGTTGAAATCAAGAAGAAGAAATGGATATGGGCCGGGCACGTAGCACGTCGGCAGGATAACCGGTGGTCATTAAGGGTAACTGACTGGATTCCAAGAGATGGCAAACGCGTGAGGGGGAGACAGAAAATTAGGTGGGTAGATGAGATTAAGAAGTTTGCAGGTATTACTTGGCAGCAGAAAGCACAGGACCGGGTTGATTGGCGGAACATGGGAGAGGCCTTTGCCCTGCAGTGGGCGTAGACAGGCTGATGATGATGATGATGATGATGATGATGATGATGATGATGATGATGGATGAGCTGCACGGGTGTCCTTACCTATCGCGGTTGAATAGAAGCATAATCTATTGAGCGCGAGAAGTCAGTGGTTTGTAGCACCCTACCAAAGGAGCGTATGCTGTTGTGCGTATGCACAATTATCAAGGAAAACGTAATAATACAAACAATTTGTAGAGCTATAAAACCATGCAAAGGGAGACGGTAAACGGTCGGCAATTTATTTTACGGTTTAGAAAAAAATTATTTACACTATGTACAGAGTATACATCCTGCGTGACATATCAGTGTTCAAGGGACACATTCACATTTTCACAATTGTACATCACAAAAACTAACTTTAACATAGGGCGAACAGCAGAAGTCTGATCAACATAACAACAAACGAACATAACTCACAATTGACACAATAGGGAATAGGGGAGAAGGGTAAATGGGCGGGTGACCATTCTCTTCCATCGTGTACATCACCGTGGTGGTAGATTCACTAGGACATAAGATATCAAGGTGGGGAAAACTGATCAAAAGGTCGAGAAGACAAGCACATAAACTCCGAACCGACGGTGCGGCCTAGCGCCATTTCGGCCGAAAAATAAGTTGAACTCGATCACGCTCAACGCCGACAAAAGGGCATGACCAATGGCGCAGAAACTCGCGCTCCCCCAAGAAGAAAAGCTCCTCAGAGAGGAACGCGAGGATCTCACGCCTCATGCGCCCCAATGTCGGCCATAAAGCACGTCGACGGCAATTCCCAGCGACGGCTTCGCAGCGATTGCGCCAAAGGCTGAACAGGCCGGCAACTAGTAAAAGTGCCGCGAAGTGCCCTCGTGGGAACCCCCCGCCGGCCACGAACCCTCGGACACCTTGTCCACGAAAACCAGCATAGACCGCACGCCAAAAAAGTCGGGCGACGACGCATTCGATCGTCGCATGCCGGTTAGTCTCAACCATGACGCAGTTCGGGCAAGTGGCGCTGCGTACCACCTGCCATCGTTGCAGCCGATCTCGAGTGGGGAGCAAGCCCCAGCCCCATCGCCAAACGAAGTCACGAAGGTGACCCGGCAACGCCGCTGAAGTCATGTGCTTCCACGGGCGACTCATTAGCGCTTGCCGGTGTCGGGGTACTAAAGGCTGCACTAGGGCGGCCATTGTGTCCACTACTTTCTCTTCGGCTACATCGATCTCGGGGCATGTAGTCTCTAGACGGCGGTGGAAGGCTAGGAGGGCACGATACACAGTCAGTAAATGAGAGGACTGCGGACCACACTTGAAAGGACCAGCGGGCACTAGGACACGTAGGGATGGGCCCAGGTGGTAACGCGCGAGTGTCTGCGCAGGCGTACTATCATTATTTAAAACGCGCAATAAAGTGCGGAGCGACAGGATGGAAGCCGTAACGGCCACGTCGGGGAACGCGAAGCCTCCTCGGCTGCGCGGTTGCGCTAACGTGGGGCGCGATAATAATTCCGTACCACCAGACCAAAAGAACGAGGTGATTAAACGCTGAACTTTCTGTGAAACGCGGAGCGGGGGTTTTACGGTGTGACATAAGTACCAAAATTTGCCGAGGTAAACCGATTGCGACAAGTACCGGCGTTCTAAAAGGGGAAAATCGAAGTGCTTAGCAGCGTCTATGTTTTCTGTTAGAGATTGTATAACAGATGCCCAGATATTTTCGTGTATACCGAAAGCATTATAAGTGACACCTAGTATCTCCATGGTGGGGGACCATTGCAAATGCAACGTGATGTTAATACGTCCGGCAGGGTTACCAATGAAGAAATACTGACTTTTTGACAAGTTTAAACGAGCACCGGATATCCCACCGAAATGGAAAAATGCATTCAGGACGTGCTGCAGTGACTGTTCGTTGGGTATGTACAGAGTAATATCATCGGCATAGGCAGTTACTTTAACTTCAGTGCGGCCAGGAAGGGGTAAGCCACGAATCTGTTGATCTCGTTCGATAGCCTTTAAAAAGGGCTCTAAGGCAAGGACGAATAAGACAGGGGAGAGAGGACAACCCTGACGGACTCCTCGTGTAACCTGGAATGGGCAGCTCTCGCGCGAATCTAGGAAAAGGGTACTCTCGGAGTTAGCGTACATAGCACGAATGAGGCGAATGAACTTGTCAGGAAAACAGAATGATTGTAAGACGTTGAATAAATAGGTATGTTCAACGAAGTCAAAAGCTTTTTCCTGATCTAAGGAAGCCAGTAACCCCTGGGCGCGTCGTCCAGTGGTGTACTGTATTATGTCACGCGTGAGCCAGGTATGACTATGAATGTCGCGGCCTGGAATGGAACAGACTTGATGGGGAACTATTAGCGATGGAAGAGACGGACTGAATCGGCGTACCAGAATGTTAGCCAGGAGTTTGTAATCCGCATTGAGAAGGGTAATGGGGCGCCAATCTTCCGGTCTCATGGATTGGGAGTCTTCCTTGGGTATAAGTGTGATACGGCCGCTACGGAAAGAGTGCGGGAGGGAAAGATCGTGGAAACAGCGCCTGATGACACGTGACATAAATGGGCCAATAATGGGCCAAAACTCGATGTAGAACTCGACGGGGAGGCCATCGGGTCCAGGGGCCGAACCCTTTTTCATTGCATTTAAGGCATCTTTGATTTCAGAATCCGATGGTGGCGATAGGAGAGTGTCAGAATCCGCGTTGGAGTAACGGGGTAAATCTTGTAGGAGGGAGTGCAAAGAACACCCTGCGGCAGAACTTACGCTAGTAGCTGGCTGAGCCATAAATTCAAAGTGGCGCGTGAAAGCCTGGAAGTCGCGTGAGCCAGTAGCGGCAGGAGCTATAGCGCGTAGCGTGTGAGCAGGCGAGCCGCACGGACGGATGAGCGCCCGGCGTGCATACCGGAGGACCTCAGGGTGTGCACATGGCGCACGTCTACAGCGCCAAGCTGCCGCTGAGAGTGAAGAGGCGCGCAGGATACGCTGGTACCTGTCTACTACCTCTGCTTGCCATGCACGCATGGCGGGAGAGGGGCACGGGTCCCGGTGGGCAATGCGGATTTTCTGCATTAAAACGTTCGGGTTCTGCGTCACACGAGCGCGAAGTGCCCTACCCGACGCACTGCAATGGTGACGCCATTGTTCTTTCAGATGATCCCAGTCAGTGAGATTTGCGCCAATAAGTGATGCGTGTAGTGCTCGGGACAAACCTTGCGCCGCTTGAAGGTCTTGAAGGACGCGGCAATCCAGACGCCATGGCCTCTGAACCGCCGGCGTACCCGCAGGCAGGTGTAAGGTCAGCGAAACCGGGCCGTGGTCACTTATATACACGGGTGTAGGTGGTAGTGACAGCACCTCAACATTTCGTACAAACGCCATGAGGCCGGGGGATACATATGCTCGATCAAGTCGACTGCTCGACGTCGCGCGACGCCAAGTATAAACATACCTCCCGCCATACGTACGGTCATATACATCTCTCAGTGACAACTGTTGTACTAGACGCTCAAGTTCTTTGGCATTCCAGTTAGACCGGCCTCGACCTGGACCTCGGACGTCAGTGTGGGAGTCTAAGACACAGTTGAAATCTCCTAAAAGTACCAAATGTCGAGAATTTAAAAGGTAAGTGTCGAGGGAGCGAAAAAAAAGCGGCAGAGTTTGCGGACACCGCCGGCCCATAGACGCCAACAAATCTGATGCGCAAAGAAAAAAACGTGCAGTCGAACGCCAGCACGCGTCCAAAGGCATCGAAAGTGACATGGTGGTCACGCAGAAGGCTGTGGTTAAAAACAATAACTCCGACACCGGTCGAACGCGTGCTAGAGAACGAAAAGTAACCATCAATGTTAAATGCGCGTTTGAATGTCAGAACATCTTGCGAGTTTTACTCAAGCGCTTCGTCAATGTCCGATCATTCAAATGCCTGGATATCATTATTAAGTCAATCTCTGTTAAAAACCTTTTTCTTTATTTTAATGTTTATAGAAATGCGTCTTGAGAGCGCGACAGCGTAATATCAAGGCCATATTTTGATTTAAGCGCTTCTGAACATTATATTTTCGTGCAGATTTCCGACTTTTCTTACCGTGCCTAAGGCCCTTTAAATCAGTACTGACACGATTTTGAGACATCGCAAAACGTACATTTTCGTTTCCTTGATATGCAGTGTCAACGTTGTCCACACACCGGAGTCGGAGAACACGTATAAAATATTTTAATTTGACTTGGAAGTTTTCGTCGCCGAGCACCTGCAAGCCAGCCCCACTGCACTGGACATTATCCCGACGAGCCAAGACAGTTCCCCCGAGTTTGCGAATTCTGCGTCCTGCACGCAGCCTAAATCGCAGAAATTACTGTCGGGGTCACTGGACGACAATTCACTCATCGTTGTTTATATGCACCACGAGCAGATGACGGATTTGCCGCTAGTACGTCGTGAGTTTCCGTATCCTCGTGACGTCACACTGCTATGAAACGTCACTGAGAAGCCGCCCCCTCGATATCGAAACCGAAAGTGTCTTTTTAAAGTAGCGGTAATTAAAATATATACGATGCATTCACAGGCACCATAATACTCGTTTTAGGTTTCTCCACGCCAGTATTTTTATTTAGAGCAACAATCCGAAAATTTTTAAAATTCGTGTCAGTACTCCTTTAATAGAGCGCTTGAGAATTGGGTACCCAGAACACTGGGTCCCCAAGCAGCGTTGGGTAGTCTGCTCCTGTCTTCGGAGGATCAACACAGTTTGAGAATTGGGTCAAACTCAGGCTGCGTTGGGACAAATGCTCGGGCCGTCACACTTGGCGAAATTAAAATTATGCGACACACCGGCAATGCTGCCTCGTGGCCCGCGCTGCATCTACTTCGTCTCGCTGGCGACCCAAGACGCCTTGGGGACCCACGCTAGTTTCCGGTATTTGGGCCTTGGGAGAATGCGAGCGCAAGAGCCCGAGAGTAGCTTGGGTTCTGCGCATGCGCCCTGGCTGCTCGCAAACTCCTTGGGTCCCCAAGGAGCCTGGCGAACCAAGAAGTTTGCGACCCGCGAAAGCGTATGCGCACAACCCAAATCACTCTTGGGCTCTTGCGCTCGGGTTGACCCAAAACCCAAAATTCGAAAACTATGATCGGTCCCCAAGGCGTCTTGGGTCGCTATGAAGACGACGCAGATGCAGCGCGGGCGACGACGCTGCATGGCCCGCGTCTCGCATGATTTTAATTTCGCCACGTGCGGCGCCCCGTGCGTTTGACCCAACGCAGCTTGCGTTTGACCCAATTATCATACCCTGCTGCTCCTCCGCACGCAAGAGCACCTTAAACAACGCAGCTTGAGGAGCAAGTGTCTTGGGTCCCCATTTCTCAAACTCTCTATCGACTCTGAGTTCAAAGACGAGAGAGTGGTTTCTTTCTCGCCTTCACTACCCTTCCTACATTTGCTATCTCCTCCTCGACGCTTATTTCTTCAGAAAACACGTGGACATTGTCAGCAGAAAGCGTTGAGCCTATGAAGATTTCGCACTTTTTGGCTGCGCGCTGTAGTCTCCGCTTGCGCATTCAAAAACGCAATAAAACGAAGTGATACCGCTCGACCGCGCACGACTGTCATGCCATACGAGAGAAGGCAGAACGGGCGTGCGACAGAAGGGTAGGAGACAATTCCTAACTGATATCCCTCGTGTATGAGTTAATAGAGAGCTTGTTTCCTCATGACGTCACGTGAACAGACTGCTGGCGTCACAAATTACGCCGAAAGACAGAAAACGCCATGGGAGGATAACGCGCTCGTTCTTTGTATTTTCAGATGTTCTTTAGGGGCCCTTTAAATAATTGTATGCTCATTGAAGAAGCCTATAATGGAGTCTTCAGTGCTCATTACAATGACTTGCATTGTTAGACTAGATGCACTCGTCGTTGTTCACTAGGTACGCCTACATGCACTGGAGAACACGGGGGTATGTTATTTATTTATGTTTTGCCGGAATTGTTATAATGATTTGGGTTATAACGACCGAATTTCCCGGTTTTCGCAGTATCGTTATGAATGAATTATGCTGTGTACGGGAGACCACTCCGTTGTTCCTAAAACAATATGTGGAATAGGCTGTAATTCTGATGGCCGGCACGCATTGGTCTTGCTGGAGCCAAAGTACACATACTCCCTTACAAAAATATATTTAGACAGTCCATAGACTGTGTACACCTATTTTTAGACGATCTGTAGTCTGTCGAAATCCATCCATAGTCTGTCTAAATGCAGTAGTTGCTGTGGGTGTGTTAAAAGTCTCGTTGACATTTAACACACCCACAGCAACCGCTGTAGCAATGCTGACGAACTCTTCCCCTTAACTTTGTTAACGTTTGACCAACAGAAACTGCTACGACAGTATATTCGTGTCTTGCCGCCATGAACAAAATGCTTATTTTTGATCTATGAGAACGTCGTCTTCGGATAGTAATAACGCAGTATGACGGGCCACGTTCTGCAGTAACGTAATTTCGAAAATTTTATTCGCCAATTACCATATATGCCCCGTCCAACTGCGTTTGCTTGTATTCATCACGTTAATTCCCTTTTCAGTATTTGAGGTGGGCAATTTTTCCAAACAGAGACATGTTCATGTCCCTGGTTCTTGTTAGAAAAACTTGAACGTCCTGGCTAATTTCAGCAAGGATTCTGACATTGCTGCTCGGGGAAACGTAATACTCTAAATAGGGATGGCGTCCACGTTTATTATGCGAGCAGAGAAAATGTACTTATGGTTACAACGGAAACCACATAGCAGGACCATCTTCCAGAAATGAATGGCGGGCGCGCCGCAGTCCTAGGGGCGCAACTTGTATTTATTCTTAGGTGTTAACCTAAGAATAAATATGCCTACAATCACAGTGTAGTTATTCGAGAAGGAAAATTTAAGCCTGCGCATCACCGCGCTCATGGGTGGTAAAAATTACAGTTTGAGTATGTGATACGCACACATCTTTCCTATATTTTATCATGCCTTTCTTGAAGCTTAGTTCTTATGTCGTTTTGTACTGTGTTTCCACCTGCGAGCAAACACATTGCATTTACCTATCACTAAGCGAGCGTATTGAGGCACGCTATACCAAGGCAGCATTTGCATTGCTGTAGCGGTATGATTTCACAGCGTTTGATCTGAGCCTCCAGTTGTAAAATGTTTCTACGGCTGTCCTCACGGACAAAAAAAAAACACCCAGGGTCCCTCATGCACTCACCTAAGATCATGGCAAAGCGAAAGCGATCTTCTTTTTCTTCTTGGTCATTTTCTTCCCAATCCTGCCCCGCCACCCTCCGAAAGCTTTCTGCACCTAAAGTGGTTTTCCACAGCCTTGAGCCTTGGAGGCACCCCACCTAGTTTTGCATTGCCTCCGTGATCGGTCCACCTTTTGCCAAGGTACGATTCACTCGATGACGTCGCCATGTGACGTCACGTTAAGTGACGTCATGATGTCGTCATATTGGCGTCACGGATTTTGACGATCTTTGACGTCATGAGGACGTCATATCGTGAAGTCATCACGTGATGTCCTTTTTGCATCACTCGTGTTGACGCCGACGCGAGACGCCGGTGAATTTTCGCGTTTGATGAGACATCTAAGGTTTTTGCCTTAAAAATATCCTGGAAGTGGCCCTAATCTTTAATTTGGGTGTCTGGTAATGGCAGTCGTACGTCGGCATTCGTGTGCCCTGGTGTATTTCTTAGGTTAAAGGGGTACTGACACCTTTACAGCTGTGAAGCTCAGCAAATGCTGATAAGATATTTTAATTTGATATTAAAGTCAATTTTTCCATGACGCACCCACTGACATCGACACTTGCTTGACGTCAGGGCTACAGTACGAATTCTGGTGACTTCACGCAGCAGTCTGGCTAGTTGTGATGACGTTAGGTACCAAAACTTCCAAGATGGCCGCTTGTGTGTCATCAAAACTTGCAAAATGGCCGCTTGTGCGCCACCAACTGAGCCACGGTGCGGAGCGGCCATGGAAACGTCACTATATATTGTGCGAGCACGTGACGAGAAACTCATACCGTGTTGTGACGTCAGGGTACAGTAGGAACCGAAACTAGCTTTTAAAAACATAATGTAATTACTTTTTCAAGGCGCATTCACGCTTAGCACTACCTTTTCTAGGCTCTTGAGGGCTTGACCTTTCTTTTGACCTCAATGACCTCAGCTTTCAATGAACTTCATCAATGAAGTTTCAATAAATAGCCTAACAGTTAATTGGCCTTTATCGTAAGTAATGTTACCATATCAGGGGCATGCCATATAACGTATTTGCATGCCACATAGGAATGACAGACAGTGCCGCCTGTTACCATTGCTGCTGAGAAGAAAAAAACATCGAACATTTGCTGTGTCATGATTGCCGCTGGTGGCTACCTTGCGTCTCCAGACGAGCCCCTCTGGCGACATAAATGTCAGACTGGCGCCATGGCTACTGTCTGGCTACTTTGAGCTTCTATTTTGGCGCATTTAGCAATCAATTTTCTTAATATTTGCCGATGAAATAGCAAGCAAGTCTAATAAAACTGCCCTTTGATTCTAAGCTTTTCTGACGTGTCACCCGATGTATGCACATGTGTCCTCCACCAGCAGTCTGGTGCTCATTGAGACACCCCCAACGCAAGGTGCGGCGCGCCCGCCATGACGTAGTGACGAAGTTGTTGTTCTTGCTCGCTTAGTCAGTTTGACTCGCGCTTATTCTTGGTGATCGGCCAAGAATTGGGTAGTTTTATAAATAAAAAAGAAACTTAGAAATGGCTCAAGTAATACAATTTAACATGAAAGTTAAAGATGCAACTGAAGTGCGCTTTTTGTTTGAGATCAAACTGACGATCTTGAGCGCATGTTGGCAAACGCGTGGCTAGCACATTCTTCGCGCTGCTCTTTACTGAAAATGAAGTTACCAGCCAGTTTTTAATCCTGATCGCAGTGCGTGTTCTCATGTGAACTTGAAGAAAACACAGTTCCGGAACAAAATAAACCTGAACTGATCATTTTCAACCAGATATAAGTACTTCAAGTCGGACTGGAATTATGGTAAATACTAATCATTTTCTGTCCGCAACTTGAAGCACGACCCGCTTCTACGAACAACGTTTCTACTGACTGGTTCCCTGGAATGTCGCAGTCTTACTCTGTCTCTAGCAATTGCTCTTCCTATTCTAGATTGAGCATACCTACGCAGTTGCACGGAACTCCTACGTTGTTATATTATTTGCAACTTGTTTATGGCTTGAAGACCAAGCAACTATGATCTCCTTTCGATTTCATTGCAGATTGAAAATGATATTATTTATTGACCAATATTAAAAACTATTTTCATAAATAATATGGCAGCTTCGCGCTAGTATTGCCAAGCGTCAAAGAGCGCAACTGGGGGGGCCTTCCTTCCTTCTCTTTATATTAACACGAAAGTGCTTAATTCCCGGATGCACCAAGTACTTCCGTTACGGATATCACGTTGATTAAATGGATGCCAACGGGTGAGAAACAAGAAAACCAAAATGATCCGCCGCTAGGAATCGAACCCACGACCTTGCGGCCGCGACGGTAAGCGCTCGACGCTCAACCGACTACGCTACCTTGGCAGCTGCTGGACACTTCACGAACGCGCCTTATATCTTTCACACATTCTCTCTCCCACGACGCTCTCTGTTGGCGATGTAGGTAGGCGGGGCGGAGCGGGTCGTGCCACCGTCTGTGAGAGGTGAAAAGAAGTAATGCTTTCCAATCGACACATACTAGCGCTTACTCCGAGATTGCGCGCGATATCGGAGGTCATGGTTAAAGGGTCTCGATACCAGCGAGGGACACTGGCCGCGCTGGCGTCGCCGAGACATCCTAGACGCATTTACGTCCTTTGCCTTTCGTTTCGTGTTTGCGTGCGCCGGCTCATGGGAGTAGTGCGGCTTCCACATGCACCAACGGGATTACTCCGCCGCCGACTGCTTCGATTGCGAAAGCACCGACTGACAACACTGCTACAATACGCGTTGCAGAAAGACACGATTTCGACGGGCGAATGTCGTGCCTTGGTGCAGCGAGCCAGAGCCCAACGGGCCGCACGTGCTTGCGGCTCAGGCTGCGAACCTCTGCCTCCCGTGTTTCTGAAGGGCAGTGTGGTAGTGTATGCATGAGCACAAGCGCCGGTTACCCATTGCTAAAAAGCGCACACCGTGCCGTTTTCCTCCTTAATTAACGACGTTTTGAAGTGGATATCGGGTGTCAGTGTTGATTATAAGTCTGTTGGCATCTTTACGCGGGATTCACGATTCATGTTGTCCAATTATGTGTTCAAAACTCCAGCTACC
The DNA here is from genome assembly GCF_013339695.2 of Rhipicephalus sanguineus. NCBI lineage: Eukaryota > Metazoa > Arthropoda > Arachnida > Ixodida > Ixodidae > Rhipicephalus > Rhipicephalus sanguineus. The sequence goes on from NC_051178.1 coordinate 54,140,204, forward strand.
ACGACAGTTTAATCATGATCACGGGTGCTGGTCGTTGCGATGGAGACGTGCCACTAGGCGTCAACATGAGTGCATCCACGTCAAGCGGTGCTATAGCTGCCGAACAGGAATATACATTGTACAAGCTCCCCTATATCACTACGCAATAAACACTACTTCTGTGAAGACACGTTTCACTTTCGTGTTATACCGATTCCTGTGACGGAAGGATCAGCCATGTTTTTTTTGCTTTCTCTCGTCTCTTACTTTCAGCTTTTTTGTTCTATCTCTTTTTCGTGTCTCTTTCTTTCGATATATTTCTCTCTCTTTCCGTGTCTTCCTTTTTGATCTTTTAACATCTTTATTGTTTTTATTTCTCTCCGTTTTTCTCTTTGTACTTTGTTTTATGTCTTTCTCTGCCTATCTTCATTTCTATGTCTTTCTATCACTCTCAGCTTCTTTCTCTCTCTTTGTTTCTCTTTATTTTTCTCTTTCCTTTTATGTCAATCTTATTGTATATTTTTTCTATCTCTTTTTCGGGTCAGTTTCTTTCCTTCTCTTCCTCTCTCTATATCTTTCTCTGTCTTTCTGTCTCATTATGTCTTTATTCCCTTTATGTCTTTAATTTTTCTGTTTGTTTCTTTCTATCGTGTTCTTTCTCTCTTCTACTTTCTCGCTTTTTTCTTTCTCTATCTTTCTTTCTGTCTCTCTATTTTCTTTTTCTTTCTATTTCGTTCTTTCTCTTTCTCTCTCTTTCACGCTGTTCCACTTCACCGAACAGAGTTTTCGTTTAACGCTCGCACCTAGTTTACTCGGCAGTGCGGCTTGCCCTATTCCTGGGGCTCATACCCACCTGTGGTTTTCTGCGGAATGAAATGGAAAACTTTATTCATATCCAGTCGGGGCGTTGAGGGCTGTTTGACTGCCGAAAGTTGTGCTTCTGAATTTGTACTGCGTAGCGCAGCATCCCGCTTGGACGACTTCACGTCTTCGCCCACCCGTAACGCGAGGCACCACAAGAGCATGTTGGTCAAAGTGGTAAAGTCTGAGCAAAGAGCGCTTGTGTTTGACGTCTGAATTTCGGGATAGATCATTTGCAAGAGTGCGGGGGCTAGGATATGCCCGACCGGCATGTGCCTGAGCGTGTATGCCTGAGGCCTGTGCAATTTACTGTGTCGCGGCGGATACTTCCGCCTTCCTAGATAAAAGTTCTTTGTTCATTGTCTGTGGCCGGGGGTTCGCTACTGTCTAGAACCACAGCGCCGCGCCACTCGGTAGCTACGTGGTCGACGACTCCTCGCGCAGCTCTGTGCGCCGACTCGTTGAGGTTTGACGGGGCGCCCTCGATCTGTGCTATGCGATCTGGCAAGCAGACGGTCGTGTGTTGCTTAATTTCGTCATGCCGTAGGATTCGCGAGGCCGATTCCGAGTCGGTGCCCTTGGCGAATTCTCGGACCGTCGATTGTCGTTATACCGTCGTTCAGCAGGGCCAACACTGTCGCGACCCGTTCCAAAACGTCGGCAGCCGTCGTCCGGACCGCCGAGACACCAAAGTTCTTACGGCCGGCAGAAACAGCTCCGCTGATAACACCACATTTATACAATTTGCCTGCAAGTTTGGCGATAAAACTAAATGGCGTGGCTACTTTTGCTACTTTCAGCTTAAGTTCGGGCTCCGTTCCGAATCTGCACAGCGGTAACCCTGTACTCTGTCATTGCCCTCAATACAGCTGCCTTAGACAGTCGCTCTCCGCATTGTTTGTGCGCCTCGACGACCAACCGCTTTCAGCGCAATTTATTTTGGACGACAGGAAAGCTCGAGCTTCACACCGAAAAGCGACGAAGGCGCTGCTGAAGTTTGTGCGAGATACCCGCCTTGTTGAACGATTATGACACTCCCGTTTCTGTGTTTCCACTTATCTCCTTCCCTCTCTCGTTCTCCTCTTCATCGCTTTTCCATCTCTTCGTGCTCATTCCCCAGTGCAGGGTAGCAAACATCATGTCTATATTCCGTTTACCCTTCCTGCCATTCCGCGTTACATTTATCTCCCTCACTGAAATATATCTTTTAACTTAATTTTTTGTTTGGAAAGCTTTTTACGAAATATTCGCAAAACCGGAAGTAAGTGTTCGACCGGATATGCTTGGAAGAGAAACGAGAATGTTACTCTGTGCTCGTGCCACCAAAAATGAAGCGGTGAGTGGGCCAGTTTCGTGGACACTGCAATTCCGGGCGGAGCAGCAGCGGTGCTCGAAATAGGTGCAAGCACTCGATCCGCTACTTTCATTATTACCGATTAAATTATTTTTTATTTTCATATGCCACATTCCTTATTGCAGGCTGTAGCATAGGAAAATATGTGATCAACACTGAACTGCTTTTGTCGCAAGAGAGATCGAGCGCAGTCACCAGCGGTTACATTGTGTGCTTTGAGGGAAAGAGTAAAAGGATTTAGCTTACGTTGTACCATACTATGAAAGAGCTATATGCGGGTGTCTGCAAAGCTATTTAGCACCGCAGCTCAATCGTTTTAGGCACCCTGCTATAGGAGAGACGTATGCAGCTGTACCTATACACAATTTTAAATGAGATGTTTGTCGTACAACCCATTCAGCGAACAATTGGTGCACTCCTATTGGAGAGTGTAGATGGTTGACGATCGAAATTACGATGTATAAGGGATAGTTCCACTGGACTTCCACTGCGGTTGGAGCCGAAACATGCATCCCGTCTCCCACATCTCATCAAACCCACCCACAGTAATTGCTTTAACAAATCTTGCAAGTCTTACCCAAATAATTCGTTAACTTCCCAATAACAGAAATGCCGGTGCAGTATTATTAGGTGATTCTCCGTGAAAAAGTTCCCTTTAATTTAAATTACGTTAGTGATGCGTCATGGGAAGGCAACAATGTAATATCATGGGTCAACTTTTGTTGCAATGTACACTCGAACATTTTATTTCCCTAAGATTTCAGGCTTCTTTAAGCATGCCTAAATAGTTTTCGGATAGGAAAATTGGCCGCGTATCTGCGTGCTTCGCTGCAAATGTCGTGTAAAGACGATAGAAGAGGCGCTGTGTGAGATATGGATGCTATCTGGCAATACGTCGGGAAACATGAGTGCTGTGTTGCGTGCTGGTAGTCCCGGCGCAGCAGCAGGCGAAGACCGGCGGTGACCAACGCGACCGGCGGGGACGCCAGCCAGCCCGAAAACGCGGTTTGGCGCGAAGCGCTGAAGCAGAGAAACGTCCGCACTCAACGAGTACTCTCCACACACTGTTTTATTTACACGTCGCCTGGGTAAAACAGGAACGCCAGAGCGGCGCCCACAACCGGCAGCCTGAAGGCCGCCCACAACGCTGCTTTTTCATTTTTTAAATATTTTTTTTCACCTTTTTGGCCTTCTCAAAATTAAAGTTTTTCAACACCAACCCATGGCATTCGTACAGTGCAATACAGAACCGAAACCGAAACACAACAATGAGCTCGTGCGAAGGGCACGGAGGAAGGCAAATTTCAGCGCAGTCGCATTTTCAGCTTTGTTGAAACAGCGCTCACTAGACGACGACGAAGTAAAAGAAGGCACAGGACAGGCGCTGCCTGTCCTGTGCCTTCTTTTACTTCGTCGTCGTCTAGTGAGCGCTGTTTCAACAAAGATGAACGCATACCAACTCGCTCAAGCTTCCATTCTTATGCATTTTCAGCGCAGCTTAAGAAACTGGGGTCGTTAAAATTACGTATGTATGCATTTTCTATTAAAGGAACACGCCACCTAATACTTACCTAGTGATGTTGCACCTCAGATATGCATGATATTACTTTTTGATCGACAACGTTCACAAGTATGAACAGCCATACCAGTTCAAGACGGCTGGCCCTTGGGCAAGTGGTTCAACTTTGGCCGAGTGGCTGAATCGAGGGACGTGCCGACAAACAGAAAAGACAGACAGACAGAAAGACAGACCAAAATTTCTGCGTTTAAGTTCCCCAAGAAAGACTGTCGTCTTTAATAACGCAGTATGATGGCTGACGTTGTACCGCAATGCAATTTTGAAAATTTTGTTTGCCTGCTGCTTTATACGGTGTCCAGAGTGCTGATGGGCCCCTTCGAAGACGACGACGCCAGACCTCGTAGTACGCTGTACGTGTCCCCGGTGTAGCTCTTCGACGAGAAATATTCGAGTGTGCGCATCATGGATGGTGTAAATTAACAGTGTCAGTAGGAGATACGTACAAACGTCTCATATAGTTTACCGTACCTTTATCGATGTTTAGTCGTTAATTCGCTTTGCACTGTGTTTCCATCTGCAAGCAAATCGAGTGCACTTACCGACCACTAAGCGAGCGCATCGAAGCGCATAAATAGAAATGCAGCACACGAAGCAGTTGTTAAACTCCTTACTTAGTGATTTTACGCTGATGCGCTTAATATGTTGTTGGTAGAAATTTTTGGAAGGGTCCTCTCCACGCAAAAAAACAAGGTGAAAGGGGGCCAATTTCATGCACAGTGCGATGCCGCGCGAGCTCGCGCTGGGGCTAGAACTAGGTGCCCGTACTGCGCGCCTGATATTAGTTATAATAAAAAAATTAATTAATTAATGCATTTATCTCTTTCTTTATTTATATATCTTTTTATTTACATATTTATGTTCATATGTCGCAGCCCCAATTCTGGGTTGTACCATATGAAAGTATGTCCTCAACCTGAACTATGGAACCGTTTCTGTCGTAGGGGAGATTAAGCGCAATAGGTCACAAATAACAATATTGCGTGGTTTGTGAAAATAGTTAAATGACTCATTAACAAAGTTATTAACAAAATGTTAATGATTTAAATGGCTATGTGTACTGTACTATGGGGGACTGTGTATGGGGAAAATATTACAGGTATTTAATGCGGTTAGAGCAAGTTTGCCGAGCGATGACTGAATTGCAAGTCATAGTTTAGGCAGGAACGACGAGAAATCGATGCACTTCGAAGACACTCCGCCAGATAGAAGCCAACGTGTTGAACCGCAACAGAACACAACACAGAGATGCTGCTCGGCGCAGTGGCCGCTCTAGGCGTCAGCGCCTCTAGGCTTGGTGGCACGAAATCGCATTGAGTCACGGTTTCTTTCCGCGAAGACGCAGCACTAGCGTTGCACTGAAGCTCTTTCGTCCGCGTAAGCCTTGGCTGAGCATAGTCAGGTTCAAGGAACGAGGCGTTTGTTGGTTCGTACCGGGAGGAAGAGTACTATTGCTCTAGAACTGGTTGACAATTTGAAGTATGAAATATTGTACCAGAGCGTTGGATCTATTAGTCCATTAATGCCTCTGGAGCCGAAGTGGTCATGTCATGTCCCACCCATCATCAAAATGATCCACGAAAATCGCTCTAACAAAACTTGCGAGTTCTGCTCACGTGCTTTGTTAACTACTGCTAAAAAAATCACGGGGCAGCATTATCAAGAGTTTCCCATGAAATACTTTCCTTCATTTTATTTTTGACACAATTGAGTCTTGAGAGTGCAATGGCTTAATATCATTGCTCAATCTCTCGCGCTAACGCACTTTTGAGCACACTGATTCCGTGCGCTTTCATGCCGCGCGGAAAGTGTGAGTTGGTGTCTTTATCGTGATGTCAACAGAGGGTATTTTATTTCGTTCGTCTTCTGAGTGTACGTTCTCCAAAACAAAAAAAAACAAAAAAGGTCTCGCGGACCCTCTAGACTATAAGGCCAGAAGGCTGCCGCCGTGACGTCACGAAGCGGCGGCGGAAGCTGCTCGCCACCGTGCAGTGAACGAACTGCGCGAACACGTCTTTGGTCAAGAAACCCCATATATTTTAACATCTTTTTTCCCATGCGTACACAAAAAAGTGCGCTACCTATTATGGCCTCATATTTACTGTTCCGTACTAAGCAGAAATAGATATATGTGATTTATACTTGATGTTAGGGCGAAAACGCGTACTCTTACTTTGCACACATTTCTCATCCCGAGTTGCGCTTGCCAGGGGCCAGGAAACTGATGGGCTGGCATTTAATAAATAAAAGAGCTCAACTCTCATAACAGATCGCCTGACATTGCGCGCGTCTTAGAAATTAGGATAGGAGACCGATGACATGCTTTTGAAGAACTTTATTTACAGGAAAGCCACGTCAAGAGCTACTTCTTGCTCAGCGTTTCGAGCTTTCTCTTCTTTGATTTAGAATGAGATTCCAAAATCTTGTCATTCATTCTGCAGCAAAAATTTTTGAGAAGAATGTTAGTGCTGCACCATAACACGTACTTCAGCACCAGTTCACAAGAGTGTCCGTCGTCGCAGGCATCGAAATCTGACGACTCGTCGTTGCTTAGTAGCTCCACGGTGAGGTCTGTTACCACTTGGCGCTGGTTTGAAAGCTTTAAAAACACTTCTTGTTTTGATAGTTGCTCCACTACTGCATAATATGCGCAACAGCATTTACTACAAACATTGTTGGATGAACAAGGCCTCCACGGTCCATGGCCCTGATGAAGTCATAGTGCTTATCAGCGACAGAAACTGAAATTGCTTTGTTCAATGTCAACGCTTCTCTGCATTTCTGACACTTGAGCTTCTTCAGTGCCCATACACAGCATACCCTGCCACGTACACCAACACCGGGATGATGTCCTTCATCTTTGTCAATGTTTCCTCCGTAACAACAACGTTGCACTTCGGCCGTAAGCAGTTAGCTTTCCCATCAAGGTCCTGCCATTCTTCGTCTTCTTCACTCACACTCCTAGAAGTGGCGACCGTCGGCAGTGTGCTTTGCAAACGCAGCTTGTTTTCACATTCATACACCTGTCTTATCGACACGTGATAATGAGTTCCAGCAAGCTGTCGGTATTTACCGAACCGGTCTTCCAGGCAGTCGGTCTGAATTTTGCCAAGCAACACATAGGATAGCTTCAATTCGTCCAAACAGTACCTGACGATTTCAATGAGGCCTTGAGTTGTTTGGTGAAGGCCAGCATGTGTCTCCTTAGTCAAAGTCCCAATGTCGCAATCTTTCGTTCTTTTCTTCCACTCTTCCATCCAGTCCAGGAAGTTGTACAGGAAATCTATTTTGCGATCCTCCACCGAAAACACGGACTCTTGGAACTCATCTCTTAATCTTGCTCCTTTGGATGGTGTTTTGACGTTCACAACTTTCCACCATTTTGTAATTATCTCGATGAACATCGCGGTGCCTTCTACATGGTAGAGATTGTGCTTGTTCCCAATTTCTCGAAGAGCGGGAGGGACGGTTTCGTTTAGCACCTGCAAAGCAAGCTTGACATTCTGCTTCTCAATGTCTGTCGGAAAAAAATCACAGCATATCCACGGAGTGAATGATGATGAGTGGGCGAAGCTGCGGAGGTTCATCGGTAAACCGTGAATCTTCCGTGAATTCTGCCCAGTACATCATCACCGACGTGAGATCGGGCGCGTTTATACTAAAGGTTCGATGAGTTATGACGACTTGCAGCTTACTTTAATTTTACATGCACGTTGTGAATTTTCATTGTTTAGAAAACCATTGCTTTAGAAAACATCTGGCGTCTTTCGTTAAGCAGCTGGCGTCTTTTCGTTTTGCTTTAGAAACATCTGGCGCTCTTTCGTTTTGCTTTTACAAAACATCTGGCGTCTTTCGTTGGTTTATTTCATCAATCAACGGCGTTTTCAACAAAATTTTTATTGTTTAATCACGCACAGGAGAAATCTCACCAGGCACTACCTTGGAGGTAAACAATGGCTGCTAATGGGAATGAGAGACAGAAGAAGTCGGCTTTTAGCTAACACTTACACTTCTACTTCTACTAACGTTTTCTACTGGAACATGCCAATGGCTGCTAATGCGGAATGAGAGACAGAAGAATTCGGCTTTTAGTTAACGCGCATGCTGCGAATTTTTATTGTTCAACAACGCACAGGAAAAATCTCCCACCGGCACCACCTTGGAGGTCAAAGCGTAAGACTGGTTACGCACTACGACTACGACTACGACTACGAGGGACGAACGGGTGCCGCCTTAAGGAGCTTCGCCCCTAAAAGCGCTTTTCGCGACAGTGTGTAGACGTGCCTCAGTAGTTGGCCGACCTCGATGTTGTACATATCTACAATGGTGCCAAAAGATGCCGAAAGCATGCGCCTCTCCGATGTGGCGCGCTGCTCGAATACAGGGAAATAGAAACACTGTTTGTGGTTGCGCTGTCTTATCCAGTTGTTTCGGACACATTTTAAAATGTGCACTGGATCAATTATGAAAAATAAAGGCCTTTTGGGATCGCATGGATGCGGATAAACGAAAGAGGACGAATCGCTGATTGGTCCTGACGCGAACTGTTCCATTGCCTTTCGGTTTACTTTATTGTTGTCAGTTACAACACAAATAACTCGGTATCCGATCCTCTCTAGACCACAAATGACCTCCCTGAGCGAGTTGTGCAGCATAATCCCTGTGGCGCCACGTACGGTACACTATGCGCAACTTCTTTAAAGTTACAGCAAATGCTCTGTACCATAAAAACCATGGCGCTGGTAGCTGCCTCAGGGGAGTTCTGCGCTATGCCGGCGATGTTGCCGCCTTTGTAATCAAAAAAAGGTTTAATGTGGATCTCGTCCAGCATGAGAGTAACAGCGCGTTGACGCTCGTCCAGGTCAGATATCCTTGTCTTCATGTACCGGAGGAAAGTAGAACCTTCATTTTCTAACTGCGGATTCATTCCGTGTGAGGAAAATATGGACCTGATAGTCATTGGATGTGGCATTGTGATAGTGCCATAACTGCGCATAAATTTGTACGCATGGGGAGATATCGTAAACAGAAGGCAACAAAAGACCATGAATTCGGTTGAGTAACGCCTTCGCACCTTATCCTTAGAAAGCAGCTTCAACTCTTCCGTCAGGAATTGTATTGCATGGCCGTTGTCCTCTTGCGTCGGTGTTGACAGCTTACTCAGCAGAAACGAAATGGCTTCAACAATCTCGTCGGTATGTCTCTTCGTAGGCGAATACGCCACGTTTGTGTCCCAGGCCTCAACGCTGTCAAGGAATTCCGTTACAACCCTCTTGCTGCTTGCAGTAGGAGGAACGCACAAATTGCGCCCCAACTTATCTGTCGGCCTCTTCATGAAGTGAAATGTTGTCGTCAAGTCAGCTTTTACTACAAGCGAGTATTTGATGGAAGGCGCTTTGTCTTCGACGATGTGGAAGAGCAGAAGACGCTCGCCGCTCTCAATGCAGTGCCAGAAAGTTGACTTTCTGCTTCTGATGTGGGACGCTATGTCTGAAATGCACTGTACTGTGTCTGCCTCTTGGTCACGGCGAGATGTTTCCGCTGATTCTGCAAGTGCTGCCTGGATAGCTGCCGCTTCAAGCCGTTTTCGCTTGGAGTCGGGGCTTTATCTTCTTGCGCACTCTTTAGAAAGGTAAGCCGGGCAACTCGGAAATTTGGATGGAATTACACCTGGCAGAATGCGCGGACTGAGCAATGGTGCAGTCACCGTGCGTCCAGTTTCTTCGTCAATGTACGAAGCCTCTTGTGTTATGCCTTCGGGCGCGAAGTGCAGCTCGCACACCTACAAAAAAATATAATAAAAATAAGTAAATAAATAAATAAAACTGGTTTATCCGCAATCTTTCCGCAAGAAGACCAATAATATGTACTATTTGAAGCTGAAACACTGCGTACTTGTGATCGCGCTGTGAAGTATAGGAAATTCTGCAGGACAACTCACCCGGGAGTACTGCGAAGGAATGAAGCTGTCTCGTGGAATTGCGCGCAGGCCATTTTCTGCGCAGCTCGTCGTCTTGAGGAAATCTGAAAACGCGCACTTTGCACGTCGAGTCGTAATTTCCACGGCACTGAGTGACACAACACTTGTTCGGCATGATGAAGTCAATGCACCACACACAAGACAGCACTCACAACGTCGCGAAAACGGGAGATTGCACTAGAAGACCGACTCTACCTCGGCGACACCGAGAAGCAAAACTGAGGTGCACGGTGTGCCACCGCACTACCTGTCATCCGTCAATGAAAATAGTCCTTCTGACTACAGCGTTTCCCCGCTGGGAGATAATATTTCACTGAACTATATCTTTCGTATGATTAACGCAGCTTTGTTTGGTCTTTTGTGTTCCATTATTCAGACAAATGCAGGGAGTTTCTAAATGACTACTAGTGCACGTACATTGCACGTGTGTCAATTGGTATCCATCCGCTCTTGACCACGTTCCCTAAAAACGAGTCCCCGGGAAAGCCGGTTTTCCCCGCCGCCGCCGGTTGGTGACGTCAGCACTCGGAATGCGGAGAGCCCTTCGGCCTTTTCAGTCTAGAGGGTGTTGGTATGCTCCGCGAGAGCAGAAGCGAGAACGCAGGAGAAGCGCAAGCAGGTCCTGGGAGAGAAGTGGAGAGGGTAACGCGCAGCTGTTGGAGAGAGGGAAGGAGGAGAGTTGCCCATGCGTAGTGTAAGTGCGGACGCCAAGGGCGCGAGACATACCCACGAGCAAGAGATGCTTCGCATCTAAAAAGAAATACGAGAAACAGGGAGACAGAGAAGTAAGAAAGAAGAAAATAAAAGAAACAAGGAAGGCCAGTCAGCTCCGCTCATCCTACAGGCTTGGCACTATTTTACGAAGCTGCCATGATTGTTTTACAGAAATGGAAATTAGTTCAAAAGAAAGATGTGCGCGACCTGCACACATACGACAGGAAAACAAAAAAAATTATTTATTTATGGTAGCACAAAGGCGCGGACAGTTTATATAGGCGTACAATTGCATTTTTTCCCTCATGATTTGCAGAATACGGTCTCTCTTATTTTGCACCATGGCGAGTCAAGTGTGCACTGTCAAATCCACACACTTCTGCGTCTCATTATTTTCCTCATGGTTGAGAAGGGCAGAGCAGGAGCAGATAGCCAGACCGCTCAAAGACCAGAAGGGAGGGATGCCTTGTATTGGCCGGGTCTAATCGCGTAGGGTCAATTTCTATTTGTCTGTCAACACTTAAGAAGTAAGTTACAAGCACGACAAAGGCCGCGTGCACATCACATTTTTCTTTCTTCTGCCCTTGAGTTCCCTTTCCCGTGACGGCTCTCTACGGTTTTTGCGTTCGCCAACCGCTAGCGCTATGCCAGCGCGGCAGCGTATGCTAGCCGTTGCGTGCTATTTCCCTGCGGATATAGCGGTTGTTTTCCGGAAGTTCTTTGAACTAGTTAGTTAGTTAAATTGGGTTTAATGGCGCAAAAGCAACTGAGGCTAAGCTGCGCCAGACACAGTCTTTGAACTAGTGCACTAGGTTCAGCCCCATGGAGTACCGAACAGTCGATGTTGCCTAGTAACACGAATAACGGTCTCAAACTGAACTCGAAAGCGAAATTTGAAGTTAAATAGTGTTCATGTGGGCGCCGATTTTGAAAATAGGCATTTGTAGGCACTTACAGGCATTTAAGCACGAACGCAGAAATAGGCATTGATAGGCCTATTAAAACACAATAAAAGGCCTTCTTAACCTCCAATTCTTGCTCTTATGTGAAAATGGGGCGATAGGAACGCAAGCAACAAAATAGGCATATGCCTAAAATCCGGTCTCTACAAGTTATCACGCTATCACCGAAGGCTGGTGGTAAAGTTGCATTTCATGGAATTTCCATATGCAAGCATATGTAAGCATGGACGATGAAACTGCGCATGAGTAATGATCACAACTGTCTTTAAGATCTGTGCTGATTCTCAAACGCGTTTTGTTTAGTTTCTTGCTCAATAAACTATTTCTAATTTCGTTATTCAGTTTGACTTGGAAGAAATCAAACTTCTTTGAACAAAACAAGGAAGGAGTAAAGCTTGGCTGAACAAAATAATATATAATATTGTTGCGTGTGAAATAGTCGAAATTGAGTAAAAAAGGCGCATACATTGAGAAATAATATTCGTGCTAAATCAAAATGACGCGATCTAGACAAGCAAGTACTTCATGCACACAATACAGCGGTTGCAAAGCTAATAATTACCTTTAACAGCGTAATTCTGTTATCAGCTCACAACAACAGAGACGTTTTCCACCACCTCAGTCATCGCGGCCACATAGATTAAAAAAAAAAACATGGTTGGAGCCGGAATAGAACTCAGGCACTCTATTGTGAAGGAATTCAGAATAGCGCCACGCCAGTACTTCTATTTTGGAAAAAGACCTAATAGCGGTGTCATTTTGACAGTGGGGCTGTATATGGCTGGGTTTCGAACAGAAATGCCTGTATTTGCGCGTACACAATGGAATAGGAGAGCGAGGGGGTGAGTGCAGGTTGATCACTCAACTGGCCATGTGTTTAGGGCGTAGCTCCAATCTCTTATCGAATCACGCGCACGTATTCAGGGTTCGTTTTCGCCCCGACGTTGCCATGTTCATTGAGCGGCCATGGTGCGCCTGGGGAACAACGACTTTAAGAAGAGACCCCGAGCGCAAACGAAGAGACGATGGCGACGGCGCTGTATGTTGTTTCGCTGGTGCCAGAGCCAATAAACAATATCCTGTGCAGCTTTAAATTAGACTGCGTGGACACTGCCTATATTGTACCTGTATGGTACTTGAACATGTGAGAGATGGTATTCCGCCGCTTTTTCACGTATTTTACGTGCGGGTTCTATGAACAGTCTGCGAATTACGGCTCCCAAGAACCTGAGTCTCCTGCTGGATCACGTTAGTTGTCCTTTTCTTCATATGCCGCAAGAAGACATTGGCTTCCTGGTGAATGCCACGACTGCACACTTTCCACATGACAATTCGAGTCCTCGTTTATGACTATAGCGTAATGTCATTCTGGCTGCCTTCTCAAGCGGACGCTTTAGGTCGTCCCACGTGTGACGTCCAAATACAGATGTCAGCATAAATAGGAAGCCGTACGCGGCTTGTCTGGTTGTCGATTAATCCAGTGAGGGTCAGGTTGAACAGCCTCGGTCTTAGTAAAATAGCGTTTTAATCTCCACGAAGTGGCTAAGTTGTAAGGGAAATCTCGGGGCAGTATTTCGTGCAGCTATAAAAATTTTCACGCGGTGTCCTGACCTATGTTACATCCAAAAGTACAGACGAATGCTTAGTTTAAGAGTAACTGTCAATCATTATACAAATATGCTTTGGGCATGCATAGTTCTTGCCAACCAAAGCTGATTTTTGAATGCGCAAGCACTCATTGATATGAAAGCTCAAAGAGAAAACTGTGTATCCGTTCCTCTGTTGCGTAAGGCGAATCGTTTAAAGGAAGAAATGAGTAAAACAGCATAAATATTCTTGGCAGTGCAAGTCACCTATTGGACTAAACATCCTTGCTTCGAGAAATGAATACATCTTATTCATATTTATGCGTTGTACTGGCGACACAAAATAATGTCACAGGAGAGAAATTTCTATGAAGACTTTGTGGCGATGTTTCGTGATTGGCGCAATATACGTTCTCTCTAGCACAAAACATAGAGCCGACACGGAGGATTGTGCACACCAGGGAAATGTTAATTTTGCGGTGACATCATGTGGAATACGCGTTTAGATGATCGCGAGAAACGACTTTCCTTGGGCAATTCAGGACGGCGAGGAACGCTCGCAGCAAGAAAAAAATTGACACAACCCTCATCCTTGGCTTAGGTGATGGGTAATGGCACTCGAACGGCGATCTTCGTATATCCCTGTGTATTACTTGGGTTAAGCTAGAGTTTCTTCACACTGCTTAAGCGAATCTCAGACGCCACCTACAAAGAAGCGCGTGGTTGAGATCTGCTCCGCCAGGTGCCGCAACGCTCCTCGCAGCCCCGCTGCTCACAATGATTTAGTGAACGCAATAAGTTAATTTTCAATCATTATCCTGCACGAATTGCCCCTCATCTTAAAGGGATCCTGAAACTGCTTCGACGATTTTGTACAAACACACTGGGCCGGTAGAGCAAGTCCTGAAGATCATTAGAGTCAATTTAAGCTCTGTGCGTAAACTGTGTAATTTATTACAAGGCTCTAAAGCTGCGAATCCCCACCGATCACAGCGGGTCAGCCAAACGCGTTTTCAAACCCCCCACTTCCAGTGCGCGTCGTATTGGAAGCGCGACGTCACGCAGGCGGCTGATCTGATTGGACGCACAGTACACGTCACAGGCAATTTGTTTTCGACATAACTGCGAACAAATGTTGTTCGTGATCCTTGAAACTCTTTCTGAGTTGTTTTGGTTAAAAAACCAGTCACTAATAAAGCGAACACAATCGCAATTTGCAACTAGACTTCAGGACTTCAGGCGCACAGCGAACATCGACTGCATGTGATACCGCGCGCTCCATGATGATGTGTGCGGCGCGACCAGTGTGTATCGCTAGGTTTCTGTTTGACACCATGAATCGCCCTTGCTGCGTTGTGGGCTGCAAGTCCAGCGATTGGCGACAAGTGAAAATACGACACCGTGTGCCTTTCGAAGGCACCAGGCGCGCCGAGTGGCTGTAGCGCATCGGACTCTCTGTATCGGATCGACGGCAGGATATACGCGTTTGCGGTCGCCACTTTAAGCCGGAAGACTACGAGCTCAGTTCCGTGTTTATGCAGCGATTCGGCCTCGGTCTGAAGAGGTATCCCCTCAAAACCGACGCACTACCGTCTTTGTTCCTTACCGGCGGAAAGGTAAGTTCACAATCGATCCAGATCGTTTGCTGTGTGTAAATAGTGCGCGGTTCGCACGTGGGCACTCAGAAAATTCCACGCAATCTCGTTCATTATAACTATAACGACTCCGTATCTTCAAATGTAATGTGGCCAGTTTCGCAATAATTATATATACACAGAATGCCCCTCGCCGCTTTGCGATTTCCAGCACTGATTAAAAAATGGCAGTGTGCATGTGAATTGAAAACAATGCATTTGAAACCTCTGCACAAGTACGTCGTTGGGCCAGCTGGAAATCCCCGGTTCAAGTGTGCGGTATGCGGTGTCGTATATAATGAGCTCAAATAAAACCCCGCAATAGTGCAACTCGTGTGCGACGACGTTGATATAATACGGCCCGGCGAGTTTGGTGATGGCGGATCAGGCGAATCACTGCTGCCACCGCCAGCACGAAGCGCCGGATGGCGAAATGGCGTGCCGCTGTATGGGTCGAAACCCACTTCTCGGCTCATTCTGCACAACCGATCTTCGAGGCCGGCGTACATTCTGAGCAACTGTCTGAACTGCCGTGAAACAAAACAGCTCGCAGGAGACGGACGATCAGCCGAGCCAGCGGCCCAGCGCCTGACCCACCAGTGGCTACTGCGCTGGCTTCGACTGACCGGAAGCAGACGACGCGACGGCGCGCAAGCGTTCTCGCACGTGACATCGTGACGCAGATCCTCTTAAAGACGGAGCTTAGCCTCGAGCGCTCTAAGGAAAAGTTGGGGGTGAAAGGCGGAGTGGAGGAGGAGGGAAGGTAGTTATTATGCGTAGCTCCCTTAATAAAGGGTGTTTCGACTGAATTGTGGTGCCAATGATTTGCTCCCAGTAATGGTTTTAGCAAAAACGAAATGTCAAAAAACCGTTTCGAGGACCCTTTAAGCGAAGGTATTCTCCGGTATCATATGTTCGAATATAACTCTTAACTTGAACGAGAACCACCGAATTCTGTTCGTTCAAAATACTTTTTATAAGTATTCGCAAACCCGGAAGTGACCAACCTGATATGCTTGGAAGAGAAAAAAGAGCGTCACCCTGGGCTCATGCCACTAAAAATGAAGCCGTGACTGGGCATAATTGGTGCGGCTGGGGTGAAACTATGTGGAAGCACTTCCATCCTATTATATATTTATTAGAGTTTTGTTAAGATCGGACTTCTCGGCTTCGCGCCGCTGGGCCGTTGGAATGCTATGGCGGGATATGCCCTGCTTTCTTCGACCTCAACGTTCCCCGAAACGCACCAGATGCGGCGACCACACTGCACTTGTGTCCTGAACCCTTCAAGGCTGTCAGTTCCCTCTTCAATCGCCTTGGACACGCTTGGCTGACCTTGACGCTTTTATGGCCTGAAGATGAACTATTTGCAGTCCAGTCTGCTCAGAGGAGGCAGTTGCTTGTGCACTGCTTTGTTCAGGCTTCTGGGAGATGCACCGAACAATTAGCCGAGCGCCGGAGATTCTTCATCGGGCACCGGTCCCACACTATGCGGTGTCTGCAACTTCGTGACCCGGCCGGCGGCTGGTCGTCACCTGCACCGGCGACACATCGAGGCAAGGAAAGACTTGCAACTGACAGCACACCTGACGTCACGGCCAATTTAATGTGCGCCGCAGTAATCCGTTCATTGTGTGTATGGTTCCTTTGTGGCATGGTGACCCGACTGGGAGCTGACCGTCCGCTGCGCCGACGGCGATATCGAGGCAAGGAACGACTGCACCTGACAGCACACCTGACAACGCAGCCTGCTTCCGGGCATGGTCCATCGTCCAGGTGCACCACCTCTCTTTTTCCTGGAAGGCGAAAGAGGCGGTGCTTACTTTTCGTTTAGTGGGCGGAGATGAAGACAATGTGTTTGATTGGACTGTCCTGGACTTCATTGTTTTCTCCAACAGGGAATCATGGGAAGGTCCAGGCTTTATAACGCGAGTGTCGAGACGCTCCAAGATGCTACGACAGGCTACTAGAAGCCACCACGAGGCTTCTACACGCTACCAACTCATCACGTAAATAAACGTTCCTGTTATCAGCTCCGGCTCCTGAGTTCTACTTCTCCCAGAGGCCTGGCTGCTCCCCGGTCCTAAGGGCAGACCCCCACTCACATCAGTTTATTCATCTATTTTCATATACCGCAGCCCTAATTGTGGACTGTAGAATATATGTGCTAAACTATATAACTACTTTTGTCGTAGGAGCGATGGAGCGGAGTTAGTCACGAGTGGATACAATGTGTGGCTTCAGAAAAAGACCTAATGATTTAGCATACTTTGTACCTTACCTTAGAAGAGATGTATGCGGTTGCCTGTATAGCTATCGCATTTGAAAGGAAGCATAACCTATTCATCACGACAAGTCAATTATTTTGAGCACCCTACCAGAGGAGAGGCATATGAAGTTGTAAGCCATACACAATTATCCAGAAAAACGTATACGTCTCACAGATAAGTTGGAACTGTAAAACCATACCATGGGAGACGTTGAACAGTTAGTGATTGAAACTACGATGGTTTAGAAACCACGCATAGACAAACATCAGGATTGCTGCTGCAGCGAGTATATGCAAACCATCTCCTACCTTTTATCAAGCTCACCCGCAGTAATCGCTCAAACAAACCTTGCGAGTTTAACTCAAACACTTCCTTAATATCCGATCAATGAAAATGCTGGAATGTCATAATTAAGTCCCTCTCCTTTGAAAACCTTTCCTTTAATTTATTGTTTGTTATAAATGCACCTTGAAAGGGCAACAACGTAATATCATGGACCATATTTTGATTTAACGCACTTTTGATCAGTATATTTCCATGTAAGTTTCCACATTCCTTAAGCATGCATCGCGCCGTGTGCTGCGTCTGTACCTGAATCACCCTGCACAAGCGCGTCACCACAAGCCAAGCTGACCCCGGCGGAGCTCCTCCACTTTGTGGCCCGGCAACTACAAGAGCTGTCAAATGTGTTGCTGGCCAACCTCCCACCGCTACAATGACTGCTCCTTCGAAAGGAAAGCGACACCACTGTGTTCTGCAGTGGAACTGCCGAGGACTTGCCAATAAAGTGGGAGAGATTCGCCATCTCCTTGCACTGGGGAAGCTCCCCGCGTGGTGCCTGCTCCTACAGGAAACGAACTCGCTTCCGCGCGTTCCCGGATTCACTGGGTATGCTTCTCCAACCATCCCTGATCGACGCTGCACCAATGCGTTGGGACCTCCAGGCAAGGCTGCAGTGTATGTCGCGACTTCATATCCTCAGACGCAAGTTCCCCTGCTGTCGTGGTGTAACGAGTGGCAAGAAGTGGTGGCAGTGCTCGTTAGACTCCCGCGCACTGGCGTGATTGTGGTTTCAGTTTACGTGCGTCCGTATAGTGGCAGCGCTCCTCGGTTGCGTATCGGGTGGCTCGCTCATCTGCGTCGAACTCATCCTGAGTGCCCAATGCTAGTCGGGGGAGACTTCAATGCACCTCATCAGTCATGGGGCTACCCTACTTCCAGTGCGAGAGGCAGCATCGTGCTAGACACATTTACAGACGCGCACTTTGTCCTTTTGAATGCCCCGGCCACTTCTACACGTCGGTGGGATCATTCCAGTGCTCCACCGTATGCGCCCGATCTCTCGTGGTGGTTGGGCATGTGTGCCGTTTCCTGGGACCGAGAACCAGACTGTTGGGGGAGTGATCACCACCCGCTGATAATTGGTTTGGCAGCGAATAGCCAGCGCCGCCTCCGCCGCCGATGCTACACAACCGACTGGGACTTATTCCGCAAGGAACTCGATGCCTTGATTGCAGCTCCATCGTCTGACCCGTTGCAGGTGTTAAGCAGAGCTGTACAAGCCGCCACGCAGTCCAACTGGGTGGAGGAGAACAGGACACCTCCGAATTTACATCTCTTGCGTCTGTGGGCAGCACGCAGTCGGGCAGAACTAGCCTTAAACCAAGATCCGGCCGCCGCTGAGCTTCGTGATAACCTCAACAGACTCACCGCAGCAGCGCGTCGCTGCGAAAAGCGACTCTCCCGGGAACGGTGGATGGACTGGTGTGCGTCCCTCGGCCCATCGTCTTCATCCGCATCGATCTGGCGAACGTTCCGGAGCATGGAATTAGGCGCTCGCATGCCGGACCCAGCGGCCAGTGCGTGTCTATCTTCTGGATGCACGCCAAGACAGTTCGCTCCAGAAGTAGCTAAGGCTTTCTTCCCAGCGTACGACCAGACCCCACCACGATTTGACTGTCCGCATAACCTACCTCCGGAGGTTGGTGTGACTCCAAGCCAGTCAGACATCGAAGGCATGCAAGCGCCGTACACGATGGCGGAGCTGCAGGCAGCAATTGACCAAGCAAAAGTACGCAAGGCGCCTGGACCAGATGGGATCTCTTATGAAGTGTTCAAAAACACCGATGGCGCTGCCCTACAGGGGCTGCTGGACACGCTTAACGTAATTTGGACGAGTGGAGAGCTGCCGGAATCATGGAAGCATGCCGAAGTGGTGCCGATACCAAAGCCAGGAAAGCACCCGGGCAACCTCTCTAATCTTCGGCCTATCGCTCTTACGTGTACGTTGTGCAAGCTTCTTGAACGCATGTTGGCGTCGCGTATCTCCTGGTGGCTGGAAAAGCACGCCTGGTACCATCCGGCCCAGATTGGGTTTCGACCGCATTTGGGCACGGAAGATGGCCTGGATCATATGACGTCAATGGTGCTCGTGGGAGGGAGAACAAGCAGCATTCGAACCCTTCTCGCAATGGACGTTCATAAGGCCTACGACAACGTCAGCCACTCTGCCATCATTCGCGTAATGCAATGGCTTCAACTTCCGCCTCGTGTGTGCGACTTCGTGGTGTCTTTTCTGGCACACCGTACCTTCAGCATCCGAGTCGGCAAGGAAAGAACCGGCCACATTGTCACGAAAAGGGGTGTGCCGCAGGGCTCGGTGCTGGCTCCGATACTCTTTAATATTGCCCTATTGCCCCTCGCGTAGCAACTAGCAAGCATTCCAGATGCCTTCTTCCTCCTGTATGCGGACGATTTGACTGTGTGGACACTACATGCAGACCTGCAACGCCAGCAGCATGCACTCCAGAGTGCTCTGGACAAGGCCTCGGACTGGTGTGCGCGCATAGGACTCACACTATCGGCCACGAAGACGGCATTCATGTCTATCACCAACAGACGAGGTCGCCGCCGCCTTCTGCAGACGCCTATTTGTTTGAGCCTAAATGGCCAAGCCCTCAGCACTGTATCCACTATCCGTGTGCTCGGAGTCGAACTGGACGCATCTGGCCCCGCGAGTGCATGGGTTCGCTCTGCTCGTCGAAAGAGTGCTAATACCCTCCATCTCATTCGACGTATTTCTCAAAAAACCGGAGGTGCTTGCTCTCGAATGGCCCGTGTTTTAGTGCGGTCGATCCTGCAGCCTCGGCTTGTTTATCAAGCTCAGTTTCAACGCCTCACATTGAGAGATTGGGACTTGCTCGAAACCGCCAACCGAGATGCCATGAGGGCGATCACATGCCTTCCTCGGATAACACCTATCGTGACCCTCCAGGCGGAAGCGCAGCTCAATACCATCGACGAAATCGTACACCAGCGTCGAATGGCTCGCCACCTAAAAAGTCAAGCTGTTCCTGCGGCGGCGGCGCTAGCTCACTACTATAATTCAACGCTGCCACAGCCTGCTGCACCCTTGCCAGAAATTCCACCATGGCTCAAGGCACAGGCCAGCGACAACCGACCACTGACTCGCCTGCGACAATCCAACCGACAAGTGGAACAGGAAGCCGTCGTCACTACCATCGACGACTCACTAGCGGTATACGTAGATGCAGCTATTGACAGCTGCGTTTTGCACACCAGCCTCGTATGCCCCACGCTACCTGAAACGCAACATACATGCTCCTATGTTACAGAGGCACCATTTCCATCAGTGTTGGCGGAGCTCGCAGCTATACGGGACGGCTTAACACTCATGATACCCAAGGTGGATTGCTTGTCACTCAATAGGCTGCTCGTCTACACGGACTCCACGCAGGCAGTTCGAGAGTTGCGAAAAGTGAGCAGCTCCCTCGATATAGCTTCCGATGTGCACCGACTAATTTACTCGTGCGCCTGCCCTGTCCGCGTATTGTGGACCCGTCGGTCTACACTGGCTCAAATGGCCGCAGATGCCGCTTGCCATCCAGCGGAAGTTCAACACCCGCTGCCTCTACTTCGTTTGTCCCCAAAGGACAGCTTGCTCCTGCACAAAGAAACCCTCCGGCGCTCCACGCGTGCACTCATTCCTCCGCGTGGATCGGACCTTCCCGGCGGCTTAACTCGCCGAGAGGAGGTTGCGCTCAGGAGGATTCGTGTGGGCGCCGCGTTGACTCCTGCCATCCGGGCTGCATGGACATCCGGTGCACAGCCTCCCCCAACGACATGCCCCTTCTGCGTTGCTCCAGCCACAGAAGCAACGATCGATCACCTACTTGGGACCTGTCCGGGCCTTCACAAGGCTCGCACCCGCCACCTACGAGGCCTTGACTACCGCCCCGGTCGACCACCCGACTTAACGCGCTGGACGCACGGGCCGTTGCATCGACCGCTCCTGGCCTTTATCAGCGAATCTGAACTCTTTCCTTTTATTTAACTTATGCCGTAGGGCATACTGGCGCCAATAAAAAAAAAAGCATGCATAAAGGGCCCCTGGTCACATAAGAAAGTTTAGTGAGACACTAGAAGTTATTGCGTGCCCCATGAAGAGCATTATGCCACAAGGATTTTTCAAATCGTTCGATTACGAGATGAGAATACCAATTTAAGAGCGGCGCGAAACCATGATGCGAGGAGGCGAACTTGCGCATTCGAAAACCGGCAAAATGAAGTGAAATCACTTGATCGCGCACGGCTGTCATATCATGCTGTAAAAGGCAGAAAGGGAGTGCGACAGAGTGAAAAAGCCGGGCACGAGACAATTCCCAACTGATATCCCTCGTATATAAACCAATAGAGAGCTTGTTTCATCATGGCGTCACGTGATTAGACTGCTGGCGTCACGAATCACGCCGAGAAACGGAAAACACCAGAAGAGCATAACGCGCTCGTTCTTGTGGTCCTTTAAGAAGCCTGTAATAGAGTGTTCAGTGTTCTTTACCATGACTTACACGGTTAGACCAGATTCACCCATCGTTATTGACCAAGTAGGCCTATATTCACTGGAGAACATGTCAGTATTTATTTGTTTTGCGGGGCCAGATATAGCGATATTCAGTTATAACAACCGAAATTTTCGGTTTTCACAGTGTATGTTGTCAATGAATTACACTGTACACGGGAGAGCGCTCCGTTGTCCCTAAAAGAAGTATGTAGACAAATTGGCTGTAACTGTGATCACCGTCGCGCAATGGCCTCGCTGCAGCCAAATTACGCATACCAAAGTCTCACACCCGCCGCAATCACTGTAGCAAAACTGACGAGTTGTTCCCACAAACTTCGTTAACGTTTGGTCAACAGAAACTGCCACCACAGTATACTCGTGTCTATCCGCCATGAACAAAATGCTTATTTTTGATTTATCAGAAGGGCGTCGTCTCATAGTAATAACGCAATAACGTCACGTTCTGCAGTGATGTAATTTCGGAAAGTTTATTTGCCCGTTGTCATATATCCTCCATCTAACTGCCTTTGCTTATTTTCATCACGTCAAGCACCTGTCAAGTATTTGAGGTAGGCGATTTTTCCATATAGCACATATTCGCGTCCAGGTTCTCGGTAGAAAAACTTGAACGTCCTGGCTAATTTCAGCAAGGATTCCGACATGGCTGCTCGGGTAAGCGTAATACTTTAACTATGAACGACATCCATATTTATTTTGTGTAGTATTTACATATGCAGAGGAAAGGTATTCATAGATAAAAACGGAAACAGCATAGCACGACCGTCTTGCACAAATGCATGGCAGGCGAGCCGCGGCTCTGGGGGCGCAGCTTGTATTAATTGCGGACAAAACAAAAATTCTGGAGTGGAAGCTCTCGCAACGCCTTACCAGCAAAGGTGAAGACACCTTTTGCCCACCAAAGAGCTCGGAAACATGCTCTTATCTGGTGGTGCCTACTTAGAGATGATATGGCTTTGATCTATTAGTGTAAATAATGCGTTAATTATAAAATAAAAGGTGGTTGTTGCCGGCAAAATTAACCCGTCGAGAGAAGTATTGGCGATTGATCTCCAATAAAATTTGCCATGACTTTGAATCTTATTTATGAAAACTTGTAACACAAAGACACACTTGGAGCAGTATCTGACCCGTAAAAGTTGCCATAATAAACTCGGCTGGCGTGCGAGGAAAACGCTCGCTTTCCTTCGCTAAGCGCAGATGGTTTATCGTGCCCCTACTATGATGGCGCGCGCAGCCGCCATCTTCTGGTGGGTACGGCGTCATTCTAGCGCATTAATCGCCACTCCAGCAAATTTTTTAAACCTCCTTAATTGCGGATAACTTTGGGGCCCGGGCTGTCGAAACCACTTACAGCATAGCCATCTCTGGCATATTTTGAGCGCGCGCTCGCGCCTAGCAGAAGTCTTCCTCCTGTTGTCCTTCGAGCGCCTTGATGATAATATTAATTGCAGAGCACTTTGGGGGCTACGGCTGTCGTATTCTGTGTTCGACTCCTGTCGACAGAACTTTTTTTTTCTTTGCCATTTGATGGCGTTCATTTTGCTGACGTATATCCGTGGCGGAGATACTTCATGAAAGTCTTGGTAGACCCCGGCATAAAACATTTTCGTGTTAAAAGTACTGGTGATAGAGGACACCCTTGGCTCAGCAGGTAACAGGAAATGGGGTGCTATCGTAACCATCAAGAAACAACGTGCTCTGCATATTTCTGTATGCGTTCCTGAGAAGCTCGACTAAGTTTTGCGAGAAGCAACCAGACGGACATTTTTTACTGCTCCTGGAACCGAAGTCTGCATGTGATCTCCCACCTCTCATGAAACGCACCCACAGTAATCGCTCTAACAAAGCTTGCGAGTTTTATTCATTTACTTCGTTAACTTCTCAGTAACTAAAATGCCGGGACAGCAGTATTAAGTCATTCTCCATGAAAATGCTTGCTTTAATTTAACTTTTCTCACAAGTGCGTCTTTAGATGGCGGCAACGCAATATCACGGATCAATTTTTGCTCTACCGCACTTTCCAACATATTCGAAATTAAGCATTCTTAAAGGGCATCTTACCAGGTTTTACAATAGCGAACTGACGAGCGCAGTGCATACAGTGGGCCTTCACGATCACATCTGCCAAAATTTCGAACGCAAAGCGCCGCGGAAATGGGTCAAATTTCAAGCTGAATGCTGCTTGCCCTTTTCACGGGTGGTCGCCCGGAGAATGAGGGATTGACGCAAACGATGGAGCGGCCCTACGAAGACGGTAGTGCTGTGACGTCGGTACTCTACGTAGATGACTGTGCTCTGACCAACAGTAGCACGTGACACTGCGATAATTATTTTACACGACAGGTGCAGTTTGTGTAATATGTTGCTTGAATTGATGAATAAAGTAGGGAGAAATAATGAGGCATACAAAGGAAATGTGTGCGTCGTTTTCATTTTGTTTCGTGATATGCGGGGCTAATGTGCCTCCGTTTCGCATGCGGTAGTGTCCCCGCAGTTAGCGCATCGAGCAGACGCCAGTCGTGGAAACGAAAGTAATATTCTGGCGCGTTCCAGCACTCATTATGCTCAGTTGTTGTCCCACGTCCAAGTCAACGTTAATGAGCCACTGTCTCATGATAACGCCACTCTAGTGGCAGTAGAATGTCGCAGCTTTCATGCTGGGTAATAGGATACCAGACTGATGACCGGCGAGGGCGCATTCGACATCACTTGCCGAAATATGAAGCGCAGCGCCTTGCCTGGCTGCAATGCATTGGCCTTCCGGCGACGCAGAAGCATGCGCTTGTTTTTGATCGGCACTTCAAGCCGGAGAATTACGACCATGATCCGCGGATTCAAGATGAATTGAACACTGTGCTGAGGCGTGTGCTACGCCCAGGCACACTACTGTTATTCCAGGGCTCCCAACCCAAACTCCCTTGCTTCGACAAGGCATTCAAGCTGGTAGAACGTCTGACGCAACCAGCGTCAACATCGATAGACTGTCTGATGCAACCAGCGTCAACACCAGCTGATGCAACGAGGCGGGAGTCTTACGCAATCCCCGGCAACTCCGGCGATGCATCTGACGCAACCGACGGAAATTTCTCACGCAACGTGCGGCAAGCCCTCTCATCCGGGGATTCAGTTCGAGCCAGCGACCCACGGCGGTTCCTGATTGGAGGCTTCGAACTACTGGCTGATGCAAGCGATTGCCCAGGGCTATAAAAGTACCAAGCTGAGCGGAGAGAGAGAGACAGCGAACGAAGAAATCCCGGGTCATCGTCGCACCTCTGTGCGAGCCCAATAAGCTGTCGGCCCCCGTGCCGAATATGTAACGCCTCTGTTTATATGTATATAAATTTGCCTTAACTCACCGTCGCCTTGACCGCTTCGTCTATCAGCTCTGCGCAGAAGCAGTCGCAAGCTAAGACACCTGATACCCAACACTACCAACGCTCTTCGTTCCGAACAAGGCGGTAAGCGGCAAATTTGTGTGCTTAATTCGGAATGTGCGCCCTCTGGTGAATCTGATAACCGAGTATCATTTACGTGGCAGTTTGGCGTGAGCAGTGCGCGTAGTGTCTTTCAATGCCGAATTTGCGAAGTCGGCCAGAAGTAAAGAAATGCGCATTCACTCGACATGAAAGTGTTCTGCCTGGTTCTGCCGTGCGTGCAGCGCACTTCAAGTACCGCCTGTTTCTGTTCTTTAGAAAGTAAACGAACCGAGCAAACTTTACTACGGCTCTATCATGTGTTTCGCGCACAATATTGTTTTGAATATGTTCTTTCATTATTTAAATGGGGCAGCAATAAATATGTCTAATGA
Source organism: Rhipicephalus sanguineus (assembly GCF_013339695.2). Taxonomy (NCBI): domain Eukaryota; kingdom Metazoa; phylum Arthropoda; class Arachnida; order Ixodida; family Ixodidae; genus Rhipicephalus; species Rhipicephalus sanguineus. The sequence continues at coordinate 54,165,810 of NC_051178.1, forward strand.
ACCGAAGTTCAACTTCACCGCCGTGCATTGCCCATAGTGTATAGCGAGTTATTTTAGTCGCGAAGAACGTGAGTTACAGAAGGCGAGCTGATGCACCCAAAATTATGATTATACATATGCGCACGTTTTCTTTCGGGATTTTCTGCAAGGCGTATGTGCCTAAGAAGTAAAACAAATTTTGAAAAGTACTTCCACCTTCGTGCGTTGTGTACAAATTGCAGTAATGTCTCGATAAACCGAGATGAGCGGACGAACAGTGAGCTTCATTTTTACTTGCAGCATTTGCAGGATGTGGTCGACGCATGCAGCAATGTTCCTGAAGCATCATAAACCGTCAGTGAGACGTGATATATGAATGCAATGTCTCATTTCAGTGGTGTCGGCGTGTTTGCAGGGCGAGAGATGCAGATGCAGGAGAGCAGCGCAGTTGTGCATAGCCTGGTACCCAGACGACACAGAAAGATTACAGACAGTGTACTACATCCGAGAATGGCACGCACACGCTGACAACGCTGCGCACAACTGCTACCGAGACAACACAGCAGCGGAATTCTGGAAGAAATGCTTGTGAGCAGTGGCGGCCACGCTGAGAGAGTGGGTAGCCGTTAATATATAGCAATTATGAGGATTAGCCATCACCTCAATGAAAGTATAGGGGACGAAGTAGGTAGTAATAATGCGCGTTCTGGCGCTGTACAAAGCAGTGTAACTTACATGAGTGACAAGCAGTTGGATGACTTGCACTATTCGCTGCGAAACGGCACCCGCTGGAATACTGCGCCGACGTGTCACGCGGTCAATGTGAGGCCAACGCAAATTTCGCACAACCGCAAAGTTGTTGATTACGGAAAGTTTTTTCTTGCTTAAAACAAAAACTACTCTTTTGAAAGTGTCTCTTGATTTACACCAACAAGGCATAGTACACAACGGTGTACATGCGATATTTTATTTGAACCGCTACTTTGGAAAAATGAAAGTATAATATGGGTTAAGGTGCTATTTTTCCTCCTTTCACAAAATATAGTGTCACTGCTTCTGCTAGGCAGACCGCTTACTCTTTGCGACTGTAAATGGAAGAAACATTTGTTTGAGAAGACAAGATGAAATATAGCAAGCAGTTCAAATGTGGCAAAAGTATATGTGCGTCTGTTTTTAAGGGCTTCAGTTCAGATAAGGGAGAGGTGCTGTTTTTGTGATAAACCCTACATAATGGCAGAAATGCAGGTGCACACACTGATGCTCGATTGCAGATCTCAACAGGCATGCAGACTGACAGCTGCGACATGTCGTTGCCACCAGCAACACTTGAATAATCCTGTGATCCTCCTGCTTTGTCCTGTGGACTTCTGACTCAAGCTTCAAAACCAGTGCACAGGGCATCATTTCTGGATGCTGATGAGGCAGAAGAAATGGAGTGCGACGGTGTAGGATCGCTCGACTCCAGTTACAGGCCTTCAACAGAATCGCTCAATAGCACGCGCACTACGTGTGTTGCACTGAATCGTTTTTGTTCACAGTAATAGCTTTAGCACTTATATGTTCGTGCAGCGATACAATGCAATGACACTTTAAATTTTTTGGCAGCTGTGATTGTGTAAAGGTGTTGCGTGCTTGAGAAATTTACATAAAGTCATTTGAGCAACAGGTTGTACATTTTCATGCGTAATGGAAAACATATGCTGATGAGCAATACACGACGTACAGTGGCTCACTATGACATTCAAGCACAAGAAACGCTAACACACGGCTGAAGCACAAGCATTTCAAGAAAATACAGATTTCCCACTGCTTTCTGTGCTCGGACATGTGACAAGCACATGTCCTAGCAAAGAAAAATGCGGTATCTTGGAAAGTGACATCACTGTAGAGAAGAACAGTGGCCTCAGCGGCATTGCTCTGCGCCTCATCGGCATCGCCATCGCCATGAGCTGGTGGTTGCTGCACTTGGCCGAACGCTGCTGACCGCTGCTAGTTGTTCTCGCATTCTCTGCTAATAAACCTCTTAGCAAGTGGTGGAGGCTGCTCGGTTTCGATCGCCCTGGAACTTCGGAATTGCACTGTACCCTCCATCATGCCCAACGACGCACGCGCCGCTTATCCAACTCCTCCAACGGCACCACCCACTCTACTCTGCATCGGTTCCTTGCGTCTGCGAGATCCCCCCATCTTCTCCGGCACTGACGACAAGGACGTGCATGATTGGATCTCCGCGTACGAGCGAGTGAGTGTTCACAACAATGGGACAACGACACCATGTTGAGCTACGTTCCCTTTTATCTGTCCATATCATGGATTTGGGACGTTAAACCCCAGATATTATTATTATATTATATACTTTTATCTGTCGGACGTGGCAAAACTGTGGTTCATAAACCACGAAGCTGATCCTCCTACGTGGTCGGTTTTTAAGACCAGCTTCACCAAGGTTTTCGGTAAGCCCAAGGTACGAAAACTCCACGGGGAACAAAGCTTGCGTACTCGATCCCAACAGATTGGTGAGAATTTCACCAGCTACATCGAGGGCATCCTTGATGTGGCTGGTGAAGAGGAAAAGGTCGAAAATATTATGAAGAGCACTGAGGACGACGCTTTCCAAACGTTACTGTCGAAAAGTCCTCGCTCTGTTGTCGAGCTCACCGAATTATGCTAGAGTTACGACGAGTTACGCCGGCAACGTCTTCACACCAGACGTCCTTCGGCTCCTTGCGACTCTCTCGCCAGTCTTGGCATCGGAGACGACAACGCCCCTCTGCTGTCGAAGGTTGAAGAGTTCATACGTGCTGAGGTCGCTCGTCAACTCTCTTTGATCTCTTGCGTCCCATACCAACCACGCAGTTTGGCACCTGCGCTCCGCGACTTCATCCAAGACGAGGTCGCGCAAGCTATTCCTCCAGCCCGTGAAACGCCGCAAGTCATTGCACCACTCACGAACGCAGAGGCCGTTGCCCGACCTCTTCACCAGTTTCTCCAGCCACCGCCTATATATCAACCACCGACCTTTTAGCCGCCACACACCGGTCGTCTTTTCCGACCCCCCAGCCGCAGCTTGGAGTGTACTCCGACCAATGGCGGACCTACGATCACCGTCTCATATGTTTCGCTTGTGGTGGTGTTGGCCACGTGGCGCGTTATTGCCGTTGTCGCACAGCTTCTCCTCCGAACATTCGACGAGTGCCGTCTTTCGCTCCTTAGTTGTCCTATTCCGTCCTCTTCATTTCACCCTGTTCGCTCATTCGCACCTACCCGTCGTTCACCATCTCCACGTCGTCGCTCGCTTTCTCCGATGCGTCGCCGCACCGCACCCACCGAACAGGAAAACTGATGGCCGCAGTTCCCGAGGCACGAACTGCGTCCACGTCGCCGTGCACAAGTCCTTGCCCCTCTCCAGCCAACGTAATTGAAGTGTCGGACGATGGTATCGTCCTCACGGCACTTGTCGACATGGGAGCCGCTGTATCCGTAATTTCCCCAATGTTTCCCCTATCCCAAATGAGCAGGCAGGCGTTGTGCCCCTTTAGGTGGCAGTTGCCAGCCTGTTCCCTCCCTATTTCCTCTGTGTCTTCGTGTTTTCTATCCCAAACTTTACTGCCCCTATCCAGCCAACGTAATTGAAGTGTCGGACGATGGTATCGTCGTCACGGCACTTGTCGACATGGGAGCCGCTGTATCCGTAAATTCCCCAATGTTTCCCCTATCCCAAATGAGCAGGCAGGCGTTTTGCCCCTTTAGGTGGCAGTTGTCAGCCTGTTCCCTCCCTTTTTTCCTCTGTGTCTTCGTGTTTTCTATGTATTCAAACCAAATAAATAAATAAATATCCGTAATTTCCACCGAGCTGTGCCGCTTCGAACCTGTCGCTTCGAACGGCGAACGCACAAGACATAACACCTCTCGCGGCCTGCACCTCGCGAGTCGTCATTCAAGGACTTGTGTATATCGTAGAACTTGTTGTGCTGGCCTCGTGTTCCATGACGCAATATTAGGCTGGGACTTCCTTGCGAATGATAATGCCGTCATTGATTGCTGTCGCGCCGCTTCACTTTCTACGGACCTCAGCGCACTCACTTCTGACCCTGCCGTTGATCGGCCACTCCTTGACGCTTTCTATCGCTCCGTCGATACCGCAACATCTTCTTCAGAGCGAAGCCAGCTGACCAGCTTACTGCAGAAGTTCCGCGCTTCTTTTGACTGCCATGCTTCTGGTCTCGGTCGCACACCTACTATTCCTCACACGTTGACACAGGAAGCCATGCGCCTCTAGGGCGCATGGCTTCCTGTGTCCTTATCGTCCTTATCGAGTGTCGGCGTCGGAGCGCCGTGTTATTGACGATCAGGTTGCTGACATGCTCCAGCGAGGCATTGTGCAGCCTTCCATCAGCACTTCGGCATCACCGGTCGTTCTTGTTAAGAAGAATGATGCCTCAATTTGCTTCTGTGTTGACTATCGACGTTTAAAGAAGATTACCCGGAAGGACGTTTACCCGTTACCGCGAATCAACGACACGCTCGACTCTCTGCAGGGAGCTGAATGCTTTTCTTCGCTGGATTTACGTTCTGGATACTGGCAAGGTCCAATGGAAGCATCTGATTGACCGAAAACAGCATTTGGCACACCTGACGGAATACACGAATTTACTGTCATGCCTTTTGCCCTATATAATGCTCCAGCCACTTTTGAGAGGATGATGGACACTATTAACGAGGCCTCAAGTGGAACACATGTTTAGGACACCTCGACGGCATAGTTTCTTTTCCGCCGATTTCAACACCCATTTAAGTCGTCTCAAGCGCGTCCTCACACGCCTCACTGAGGAAGGACTTCAACTCAACCTAAAAAAAAGCGTCGTTTCGGCGCCCGACAGCTCACCATTATTGGCCACTTCGTATCGTGGGACGGCATCCTGCCAGACCAAGCCAAGCTTCGCGCAGTCGCCGCTTTTCCGAAACCGAAGAACATAAAGGAGCTCCGAAGTTTTGTCGGCTTGTCATCGTACTTCAGAAGCTTCATTCGAAATTTCGCCTCCATATGTGCGCCCCTGAATGACCTTCTTAGCGGCGACAAGGACCTTTCCGCTTGATCACCAGCCTGCGACGACGCCTTCAGCAAATTACGCCGTCTGCTAACTTCGCCGCTCATCCTCCCCCACTTTGATCCTGCCGCTGCGACGGAGGTTTACGCTGATGCCAGTGGCCTCGGACTTGGCGCTGTGCTCTCGCAACGAGAAACAGGGCTTCATGAATATCTCTTTGGCTACGCGAGCCGAACTCTGACGAAAGCCGAGGCTAACTACTCCGTTAGCGAGAAAGAGCTTTTAGCCATTATTTGGGCCCTTGGAAATTTGGCGCTTCCCTGTATGGTCACGCATTTGATGTCGTCACTGACCACCACGCCCATTGTTGGCTATCCACTCTTAAGGACCCCTCTGGACGACTTGCTCGCTGGGTCCTCATGCTTCAGGAGTACGGCATCCGCGTTATTTTTAGATCAGGTCCCAAGCACACGGACGCTGACGCCCTTTCTCGCTCACCGGTACCGGATGACGGTGCTTGCCTATCTGCCCTTGAGCCTGTACTTGCATCACCCGCCCTATGCAACGTGACGGCGGACCAACGGAAGGATCCCTGGATCAGTGCGCTGATCGGCATCATTTCGGATCTCATTAACTCTTCGCCGTCTCGTGCACTCCGCCGCCAGGCTGTCAAATTTTTCATTCGGGATTACCTTCTTTATCGACGCAACCTCCTTTTCGACGGTCGCAAGTGGCTTCTTAGTGATACCCCCCCCCCCCAATCCCCGTGCTGTTATATGCAATGCTTTCCACGCGGACCTACAGTGCGCGCATGTAGGCCTCTTCAAGACATATGCTAGGCTTCGCCTCCGATTTTATTGGCGCGGCATGTATAACTACGTGCGGAAGTTCATTCGCTCGTGTGCTCAGTGCCAAGCGATGAAAGTTACCTGCCGGACAAGTCTATTCCGTCAGCGACCTCTTCCCTGCCAGAGTCGGCCCTTTCACCGTGTTGGCACTGACATATGCGGACCACTGCCATCAACTCTAGCAGGTAACCGCTGGATTATCGTAACGATAGATCATCTGACACTTTATGTCGCACTGCCGACTGCCGCAGCCCGTGGCGTTTCAACATTTCTGTTGCGACATTTCGTCCTTCGCCATGGTGCCCCTCGCGTGCTCCTAAGCGATAGAGGCCGCGCCTTCCTTGCCGACACTTTGAAGGCACTACTTGACGAATGCCGAATCGTGCACCGCACAAGTACAACATACCATCCGCAAACGAACGACATGACAGGGCGCTTCAACCGCCCTCTTGGTGACCGGTTATCAATGTGCGTCGTCTCAGGTCATTCAAATTGCGACGAAGTTCTCCCTTTCGCCACCTACGCTTACACTACTGAGGCACAATCAACTACTGAATTTTCTCCGTAGTTTCTTCTATACGGAAGAGAACCTTCAAATATGATTGACAGCATTCTTCCATATAAACCTGACGAGTCCTAAAGTACCGCCGCCCCCCGTCCGAAGCTGCCCGACATGCTGAAGAATGCCGCCAGCTTGCCCGCTCCTTTTCTACCGAGGACCAGTGGAAGCAGCAATACCGTCAACCTGGTGACAGTCCGGCACCAACTTTTTCCCTGGCTCTGTGCTGTGGCTTCGGGTGCCCGCTACCGCACCCGGCCGCTCAGCACAACTCGTTGCTAAATATCTCGGACCATACAGCGTTGTAGAGCAAACGTCCTCCGTCAATTACCTTGTGGAGCCCATCACAGCAATCGAGAGATCTACGCTATCGTGGCCGCAAACTTGTCCACGTCTCTCGCATTAAGCCGTACTACGACCCAATGGCTGTGTCCTCACCCTAAGCCGCCAGGATGGCGCCTTTTTTTTCGGAGGGCGATTGTAGAGAAGAGTGGCCTCAGCGGCATTACTCTGCGCCTGAGCAGCATCGCCGTCGGCATGAGCTCGAGGTTGCTGCACTAGGCCGAACGCTGCTGACAGCTGCTATTTGTTCCCGCATCCTTTGCTAATAAACCTCTTCACATCACAAAGAATGTAACGACACTACAGTGACAGAACATGTAATCAGATGTAGTAATTTTTATAAAATTGAAGACCCAGACCACAACGCACGCGGTACATGCTCCTGGTGAGGTAGCGACGTCAAAAAAGTTTACGCCGCATTCAATATTCACTATTTGTTGCCATAAGCATGCTTTCTACAGGCTATACAGGCTAAACAGAGCAGGTATTACACACCCTTAATAGAAATAAAACGTAAGCACACATTTCAGTGACGCTCAGTTTCAAAACATGTGCTTGCATATATCAACAGTGACAACTTTCAATATGCGGCAACTGCACCGGTGCCATTGACACATTGCCGCCTACCACAAGCTGTGAAGCCTCGGAGCAAACCACATCATCAACATCTACAAGCGACAGCCATGCAGAGCCTGCTGCACGGCCTTGTAGGGAACGCAAGTTCATTGTTTTTGAAAGCTGCTTATAGCAGCTTTTACCCCCTACCTGCACTATGTGCCAAATGTCCTTGCAGAAGCCACTGTTTGTGGTTGGCTGAATGGTCACAAGTCAGAGCACCTGCTGTAATTGCAAGAACACGGCAATGTGGAGGAGCGAGCCTCTTATCGGACAAAAAGCTGCAGGAAATATCTTAGCGGCAGCCGGTCTGCTATTCTCTGGATGTCCAGTGGCCATAGAGCTGCGATGGTTGCGGTCTGTCAATGTCCAGGCCATACGATCTCAGCGTTTTTGCCTCTAGCAGAAGCTGTACCTGCTGCCACCTATAAATAAGGCAGCTTTCCATTCTGCTGAACAAGGACAGGCCTGCAATAGTAACAGCGACAAATAAGACGAATACTGAAATGTGTTCCCTTACTGCACATGCAATGACCATTGCCTAAGCGCTGTACTTGTGGAGTCCTAATAAGTAGGGGTGTGCGAATATTCGAAAGTTTCGAATATTCGTCGAATATTACATTCGAAATATTCGTATTCGATTCGAAAATCGTGTATTCGAAAAGTTTCGAATATTCGATAACTTCGATTATTCAAAAAATTCGAATATGCGATTTCATTATCATGCATAAAATAACTCGTCTTCCACATTTCTGCTGCGTTCGTGTAGCTCAAAACGTTGCCGAGAGGAGCGATAAACATCGTAAGTACACAGAGGCACGATATCTGCCTGCGACGAGCGCATCTCCGACGTGCGGCTCCGACGTGCGGCGCTGTTGGCGATCATGTAACCATATATTTTCAATATTATGCGGCCGTAACGTGCCGCACTACCACTCGTTCACTATGCGGGACCACTTCTGAAGAAAGACAGTGACCCATGTGACTGGTGGCGGAATGTAGGCACCTCCAGATACCCCAGTCTGGCAACGTGAGCGTGCCTTTTCAGTTTTCAGAGGCGGGGGGGGGGGGGGTTAATTGTCACCGTTAGAAGGGAGCGCCTGCTGCCTCATCATGTAGAGCAACTCATATTTCTTCATGATAACATGTAGTCATTACTTTCAATGTGCCGTGATATTTGCTTGTGTTGTGATGTGCATTGTGTTAGCCTGGACATTATGTTCTGGAGATAGCAGTGTAGGTTGTGTTGCCAGTCAGGCTGTTAATGTTTTTTTTTTCAAATAGCTACATGTTAAATAAAATATTGTTACTGGGGAGGCATTTTTCTTTTGATATTCGATATTCGATTCGATATTCGAAGGTGGATATTCGTATTCGATTCGTATTCGAAAAATTTGATATTCGCACACCTCTACTAATAAGTGAATTGCATAGGCACTGCAACATTGGGCAGAAAAGAGAGGTTGTTCTACGTTAACAAAAAAACTGTACATGTCAAGAACAATGAAGTAAGCAAATTCATTGTCAAACGACATTTTTGCGTTATTCTGGAGCATGCGTTGGGTTTGCAGTAGAGTATATTCCATGAAATTAAATATTACGCATTACAAAGAGCTCCCAAGCGTTGATATTTTTCTGACAGACTGCACATTGGAATATGCAACGATGCTTGTAGAACTTTGCAATTCAGTCAACTCGAGTAACATCACTGAAATTCTTGTATACAGCTTCACGACCAGCAGCAGGCAAAGCTTGTGGCACATGTAGCTGACAAGAAATTGGACTTGGCAGGGGATGGTCCCTGCGATTCTCCAGGACTCAGTCTCAAGTGTGACGTATACTGCCCTTGAGACCAAGATCAATCGCATTCTGCATTGTGAACAGGTGCAAGTGCGAGATGTAATTAAAAAACAATGGTGTGATTTAAGTCACTGTGACAAACATCCGTATGCTCATGCAGATGGAAGCTGTGCAGTAGCAGCGCAATGCAGCAGGAGGGCCTGCAGCAAAGCCTCAGGAAGTCGGAAGAATATGGCATCAAAGTTCGATCATTTACATCAGGTAATGTTACACACTAACTATATTGCGTGAAACGGCAGTGATGCTGTGTTCATATATAGCAGTGGAACTGCATACATCCACTTACCAAAGTGTTCGTCAGCAAAGCTTTAAAAAAAAATAATGTAAATGTGACAGGGATTCTATAAACCTGACGAGGTCTATTGTGCGTACAGTTGGAGGTGTATTTCCATGGGTCAATTTTGTTAAGTGCCAGCGTCTGCTGACATTGGCGTTTCACACCATGAAGCTTGAATACGATCAGCCACAACATTATTATTACCTGTGGTTGGCAGGTGCACAGATCAAGCAACCAAAATCAGTTACTGAAGGGACAGCTTAAATGCAAGGTGTCCATACTTTCATCTTTGTGTATACGTATTTATTCTTAGGTTGTAACAGACAATAGTGTGCTGTATAGGTTCGCAGTGTAGTCCTTCGAGAATAAGAATTCGTGTTTATGCGTCAACAAGAGTGTTGGCTGAAAATTACAGTTTCAGTTGGAGGTGCGGCAGATCTTTCCCATATTTTTCGATACATTTATCGAAGCTTAGTGGTTGATTCGCTTTGCATTGTGTCTGCATTGCGAGCAAGCAGAACGCACTTACCATTCAGTAAGCGAGCTATTCAAGCATAAAAATCAAAGACACCATTCCCATTGTTGGCGTGTTGAACCGCATATTTACCGACTTCACTGCGATGTTTTGATGAGCCATCTCAAAAGCAAATAAAAAAATCTGGATCCGGCCCTTCACTTAGGTGTCCGGTAGTGGCGCTCATACGTCGGCGTTCGTGTGCTTTGGCGTATTGCTTGGGTTAACTTAGTGCATCTCGCGATCTGCCCAAGCGGATCTCAGAGGCCATGTAGAAGGGAGCGCTTGGTAGATATCTCCGCCGTTAAGTGCCGAAGGCACACCAGGTGCTCCAAATCTTTCAGTGAACCTAGTCTATATTTTAAGTAATTATCCTGATTGTTAATTGTCCACTATATTAGGTAAAGTTATGCTACGTAATCATAAGTATGCAATATAACGCTTAAGTTGAACCGTAGCCATGGAGTACTGTTTTTTCTAGAAGACAATTTCTGGAAACTGGTACAACTGGAAGATAGTGCTTGACTGGGCTATGCTTGAAGGACAAACGAGAGTGTCGCTCTGTATTCGTGTCTCTAATACTGCAGGCGATCGTGGGTCAATTTCATGGACAGTACAATGGCTACCAGACGAGCGGCAATGCTGTAAATAAGTGCAAGCACTCCACTCCCCTGAATATTATGTATTTATTTATTTACTTATTTAGTTGTTTATTGTTTTGTAAATTTTTATATGCCGCAGCCCTAATTGTAAGCTGCAGCATATCGATATATGTACTAAACTATAGAACTTCTTTTAACGCATTAGCCTTAAAAAGCTCGTTTCGCAGAAATGCAGGTGTCGGCATCGGTGTTGCCGTCGTTGGATGTGAGCGAAAAATTAGCGATGTCCGTGGGCCAAAAATTGAGGTGGATACGAGTAAAAATATTCGTTCCGAGAGGGAATCGAACCCCGGCCTTCTGCGGGTCAAGCAGGTGTTCTAACGCATGGTCACACCAATTCTTGAAACTGCTTGCGAAAAACCTATATACGCGAGTGATGTAGTGTGAGCATTTGTAAACTCGACTTGCTGCGCAACCAGCAGGAATGAGGGAGGGAGACAGGCCCTTCCTTCCCTCCTTCATTCCTGCTGGTTGCGCAGCAAGTCGAGTTTACAAGTATGAACCAACTAGTCTGCAAAGAAGTTTAGTGTGAGCAGTCTCCTTAACTCGTGTAATAGTAGAATTGCACTAGTCAAACCACATAAATCGCGCAAGGAGCGCGTGTTGTAAAGGCCTACCCATGACAAAGCGCCCACGTATATTTAATCAGCATCATCAGCAACAACATCAACAAAGTGGGCAGATGCGCAGGTGCACGTACTGACTTACGAAGGCATAGTGGGTTCTTTGCCAATCGGAAAACGAAGAATTATAGCACAGTTGGTACTTCGCAAGCGCACTAGCCGTAGGCAAGTGCAGTTGCGAGTTTCTAGGGTAGTTTGAAAAGGGCCTATGCTACGCTCACAGACGTTCCTTTCTTTGCAGTCCAGATGAGGTATTCACCAAGAAGCGAAGCGAGGCTAGCAATTCAGAAGGCGATGTGGACAGGGCCCGATTACGCTATCAAGTTCTGCTCTTGGACGCGAAGCTCAAGAAGGCAAAACTCAAGAAATATGGGTGCTCTACCATGGGACACTAAGAAACACGCACGCTCCGTTATCCATTCGCCTAAAGCGACTCGAAGGCAAAAACCATCTTCTTTTTCTTCTCAGTCGATACATTGATCCTTCCCCGCTACCACACCGAAAGCTTTCCGCACCTAACGTGGTTTTGTATCGCCTCCAGGATCTGAGACATTGCAAGCTTTCTGCACCTCACCTGCTTTTGCAAGCCTCCGTGATCGGCCCACCTTTTACGAAGCGACAATGTCATGTGATGACGTCATCACGTCACGTCATAGGGACGTCACGATTATATCACAAACTTTCGCGATCTGTGACGTCGTGATGACGTCTTATGGTGAAGTCATCACGTGATGATGATTTTTTCTTCACTGGTGCTGGCCACGACGCCACAGGATGCCGACGCGGGACGCTGGTCAATGTTCGCGCTTGACGAGGCATCTCAGGCTTTTAACTTAATGGGAAACGATTGAAAGCACGATGTACTGTAGTAGAAGGTGCAGTGAACACGGCATACTGCTGCTGGAGCGAAACACGTGCCATCTCCTAGCTTTCATCAAACGCCCCGCAGTAATCACTCTTAAAATACCTTACAAGTTTCAGTCAAGCACTTTAACGTCTGATCAAGCAAAATGCCGTATAAGCACCATTAGGTCGTTCTTCGTGAAAAAAAAATTTCCCTTAATTTTATCGAAATGCGAGTCGCGAGGGCAACTAAGTGATATCATGGGTAAATTTTTGCTGTAAAGCCGGGTTCAGACTACAGTCGCATCTGTCACAAGTGTCGTATCGCTTAGCAGCTGCATCGCGCGTTTTCGTTGCTAACGACTTAGTATGTTCACATTGAGCTTTTCGCTAAGGTGCGTTTTTTACGACGCGCCAATCACCGTTCTGAAAATGTGCTGCGTCCTCGCTACAATTTTTGCAGCCTAGGTTCGCGTGTTTGGCCATGGCTGGGATGGCTGGACTAAAGGGGATACGTGAAGTGCGCTCTCATGTCGCATCTGCCCTCTACTCCGGCCGAGGTGTGGCTAGGGCCACCAGTTTGGCTTCTATGAACGCCTGTTCTGCATTCATGAAGCAACTTGAAAGATCGCTATACGAGTGCAAAAAAAAAAAATTCTAAACTGAGCGACAACCAATAAACGGTACAATGGTATCCTACTAAGCTATGCCGGCGTCTTTAGCAACCGATTTGCGCATCGCAGCACTGTATGCTGCAGCAAGTATTTGGCTTGAAGGTTTTGCAGCTCGTGCATTGTCAGCAATCGTTCAGCTGCAAAATTCCAACCTCTCTCAAAATTCCAGCCAGGCGTCGTCTGCAGCTGCTTCTCGCGGTACGATTTCAGACGCTGGTCCTACAGTGCGGGCCTCTGTCGCACTTCTTCTACGAGTATTTTATCACTGCACAGTGAAGACGCTTCTGCACGGGTCATGATTACTTTGCACGGGCACACAACGCAATACACGGGGGAAAACCAACTGCACAGATACGCTACTGCATGGCTTGCAAGACGCGCATGAAGTGGAATCTGGGGAGGACGGAAGCCGCGTGAACGAAAAATGAAAACCGAAACTTCTATGCCCATTGGGTGCGCGTAACGGTCGCATCAGTAGTTGTCGCAAAAGTCGCGGGCCCGCCAACAGTTACGCCCCAAACGTTACGTACTTTACGCTTAATTCAACAACGTCTGAACAAGCTCATTACGTTGATTATGTTTACGGTCGCGATCCTTACCGACGATCCGTACGTTGCGCACGTAGTCTCAACACGGCTTAACGTACTATTGGACATTGTATTTCCGCGGACATTTCTGACCTTTGTAAGCATGCTTAAATGCTTTGGTGGTTTTTAATGAAGCCTCTAATAGAGAGTTCGCTGTTCTTGATCATCACTTGCATTGTTCGACCTGGTTCACTTATCGTTGTCGTCTAAGGTCAGTATTCAAGAACAGAACTTTCGCGAATGGTTGACCTATGAACGTACAAGAAAAGTATTTATAAGTGAAAGATAAGTTTGGAGAAAGTTTTAGAAACTGTATTCAAGGCTCACTTATGGAACTACCACTTTTTGGGTAAGTAAGGCTCCCAGGAACGAGGCTATAAACGTTTCCATACTTGTTTCATTAAATGGAGCGCAGAGAAATAAATGACTAGCTCTCCCGCGACACTGGGCGTAAATGTTCCAGTCTTTGAGAAAATACATTGCCTAAGAAGCGATATAACTATTCTTCGCTGTTGTCGGTTTTTCAGGTTTTTCGTGGTTATAACAAGCAGCCGTTGCTGTGACGTGGGCGTCACAACTCGCGGTTTTGTTGCCGCCTGCAGGGATCTTCGTTACTGGTGAAATATTGCGCGCAACAAAAGCGGTTTGTTCGTCGCCTTACGTACATTTCGCTCTCTGGAATGCTCTATTGTGTTTCAGCGTTATGTGTATTTCGCAATCTTTTCATTTTCCGCGCGCCCTTATGAGTTCTCTATTTTTCTTAATACGGGGCGTGTTACCATATGGAAGGTACCAGCAAAAACAAAATATTTTTGACAGCTGAGCGTCTTTCACTTCCTTCGTTACACAGTTTCAATAGACGTCAGACTCTGCCCAGGCGGCGCTGCGAAAAACACCGCCACCAGCGCCCTCATCGTAGCCCTGGCCCTAACTGGGTAGTGCAAAGAGAGCCGCCCGCAAGCGAATGTGCATAGGCCGCAATATAACCCTCCTCTTTCGTTGGTGTCGAGGCGCGGTTTCCTGAAAATCAAGGACCTGGAAAGCTTCTTCCGCCAATCCACGCTTCAGAAACAAAGGAAGCTGATCAAAGCGAACTGCGAGTACAACAAAATAAGTTTTAGTTATTCCCGCGCGCTGCAACTCGCAAGTACAAGCGAGCATCACACGACACCGAGTTCGAGGCAAGCCCTCCGACATCCGTTCTCTAGAGCCTAAATGCGTTAAAATCGGGTATATACGTATGCCACAGCGATAAACTACCTACATACACGATCAATTTACTTAGCTATGCATCTTACGATCAGTGGTACAAAACTCGGTTCATCAGGGGCGAATGGCCCCGGCGATTTTCGCCTTTTCAGTTGCATTCTCCCTTAATTCATCTCTCGCTTCCTGTGCACTAGAGTGTTTTATTACGCATCCTCAAATGGTCTCTTGATGGTCGTCTTCCGTTTGTATGTACTGCAAATGGGGATACGTGCTTGTCCACTTTCGCGGGGTACAACCAAAGGCAAAACCGTGGCCTCCGAGATAGCTACGGCAACCGCGGAGGACACGGGCGAAACAAACCTGAAGGGGGTCACGACCAACATTCTGCGATTTACTTGTATGACGCACGTGGTGTTAGCTAGTTAGAACCAGAACTCTGAGCCTTCAAAATGTACATACGTCTGCGATGCTGTGTTGTGACGACCAACTCGTCGCGGTGTGCGTATCACGCGTCTCCAATCTGCCTCTAGCTGCTCACTTCGTGTTACACGACAAGCACCGCGGTCAGAGCCTCTGCTGAGCTTCATAGTCAAGGTTACCACGGTTTTGCATCAGGGCTACGCAAAACAACAGCAGAGCCACACATTCATGCCACCGGCTGTGGAGAACGCGGGTACTTCGCTTACCGAACACGCTCGCAACGGCCCGTATCCAGCGCTCTCGCCTTTCTTCTTCGTACGACAACTATGGAAATCAGTAAAACTGAACGTTGTTTTTCAGTCTTTTACGTACGTGGCAATTCACAACGCAACAGTGCGTCTTTTGCGGAGTTTCTTCGTAGCGTGCGGAGGGCTCTCGTCTGCTGCTGTTTTCGCCGTCGTTCAGGCGAATTATCCAGCAAGCACTTCACGACGGTTCGGTGGCGCGTCCGACTAGCGGAGAGCAATTCACAGCTCTCGTTCTGAGTGGTAAATGCGCAAACACACGCGACATTAAGCTCAATCGTTGTTTCGCACTCGCTAATTGCACCTGGTCCCATAGCAAACTATGCGAGAGAGTCGGTCTATGCACTACTCAATACTTCTCCGACAGGTGGCGCCACACATCTTGGAAACTCCAGAGTCTGACGTCTATAGGACGTCCGCAGCAGCTCTGCGGACGCAAGCTGTATGGTGTTAGTAATGAAGCCTGCCTCTGCAGAGCTGCAGCGGACGCCCAGCTAAAAATGTTAAATGAAGCGAGTGGAAGAAGCTCGCCTCTAAAAAAATCACGCCATATCCACGAAGTGAATGATGATTGAGGAGCTGGTTCGGAGATAATATGGAAAACCGTGAATGCTCCATACTATTCCTCTACTGTCATATTAAAGGCGTCACACGTTTTTATAGTAACGATTGTGGTCAGGTTGTTGACGAACCACAAGCGGTCGCACACCTTGCAGCTCTGACCGAACGTGTGGTCGAGGAATTCGAGTAAATGTGGTTTTGCCTGCGTTAATATCATCATCAAGGCGCTCGAAGAACTAGAGGAAGAAGACTTATCTTTCGCGCGAGCTGTGCCTGTAGCGGTCGCCTGTGGAACTAAGGTTACGCTTACGACGCGGGACATTGCCCCAGCTTAAAAACCTGGCGAGCCAGCTCCTAAAAATTGAAGGACACCTTGTGAATTCCAAAGTGTGTTCGGCGAAAGCCTGTGGCCATACGACTGACTATGTCATGGTATCTGGGGAACCCACATTCTTTGGGCACTTTTCCGAACCGCTTGCCACGGAATCACACCGGGCCGCCTGGGAGCCATCCGACTAACTCGGCTGCCGCAACGAGCCGCCTGACGAAGGAGCGTTACCGCGCGCCCAGCTGTGCCATCATGTGATTGCTGAGAGATTGTGAGTGGACACGGACGGGCGCCACCAGTGGACGCCGCCGCCGCATAGCAACTGCTGCTATGCACCGCTGTGCCATCACGTGATTGTTGAGAGAGTGTGAGGGGGAGTGGCAACAGCTGGTACCATTCCAGAGTACGGATGGACGGGCGCCGCGAGTATGAGACATGAAAGGCTGTCGCCTTTAATGTCTCCTACGCGACCTTTCTCGTCAACCTTTGCCTTTCGTCGTCCTCGTTGCGGTGCAGAGGTAGCGTTCGAAGCGCGCTCACAGCGCGCTTTGAAAACTGGTGTCTGAAGGCGAACTCATGTTGTAGCACTTCGTTGGGCTCTGTCGATGCCTGAGTACCGGTCGCGACGCCCTCACCAACTTGTTGAATTGAATTGAATTGTGTTTATTCACAAGGTTGCGAGGATGACCAGGCAAAAAAGCTCCATTGAGCAGCTTGAAGGGTCCGCAGGGCGTTCAGTTATTTCGTCAATGCGAGCGAAGGAATCCGCAGACTGTGAGACGGCCGTTGTCTACATATAGTAGCCGCCATTTTCCTTAATATAGCTACGGGTTAAAGTAGCTCTGATGCTACCTTAACGGCCACCGAACTTTTCAGCCTGAAGGGCCGAGAAAGGTTGCACTTAAGTACGAAGATGGTTCTTGAAAGGCGTCAATGGCCAGTCACACGTTTAGATAAAAAAATAACTATAACGCTGGCTCTTGAATACAGGCGAACGTAGGCCAGCGTGCACGCGAATATATTTGATTATATTAGTGATGTTCGCTTTGCCGGTCCATATGTATTGATAGCTGGCGATTGTGTACCGAGGAAACACTACTGCTGGAGTCAAATAAGGCATGTCATGCCCTAGCACTCATGAAAGGCGTCCACGGCACTCGCTCTAACAAATCTTGCGAGCTTTGCACAAGTACTTTGTGAGGATCTCATTAAGGAAAGAAGCCCGGGCCAACATTATGAAGTGTTTTTCCATGAAGAAGTTCCTTTTATTTTATTTCTCACACAAGTTAGCCTTGGTAGGGGAACAACGCAGTATCATGTATGAATTTTTGCTCTGACGCACTTTTGAACATTTTATTTCCGTGCCGATTCATGCCCTGCCCAGGCTGCGAGTGGGACCGCTTTATCATGACGTCAGCACAGGGCAATGTGCGGCGTACGGGTTCTCAGTGTGTGTCCTTCACAACGAAAGGAAGAATGTGCGTGTGAGAATGACCAGGACTGCATAAAATAGTTTCGCTTCGCAATGCGCGCATACGTTGCTTGTAATTTATCGTGCTCTCGCCGAATCTTGGTGACTGAGTCGTATTGCACGAGATTCCCAATGTGAGCATCTGTAAACATGGACGTGGAAACTGCGCACGACTAAGCATCAAAGCTTCTGTAAGTGTCGTCGTTTTCGATGGAGTGAAAATGTTTGAGGCCCGTGAACTTACATTTACGTGCACGTTAAAGAACCCCAGGTGGCCGAAATATCCGGAGCCCTCTACTGCGGCGTCTCTCACAATCATATCGTGGTTTTGGGACGTTAAACCCCATATATTATTATTATCTGCAAGTCTCGTGCTGATCGCCATGTGCATTTTGTTCAGTTTATTGTTTAGTAAATCATTTCTAATTATTTTTAATTACACTATAACAAGTGAAAATTCGTTAAACAAAAGAAACTGAATCTCGTTGTGTATCTATAGATAAACAGTGTAAATTAACGTCAGTTGTTATGCAACTGACGTTAACTAAGTGTGCGAGATTTGAAACGGACAGCACAAAAGAAGACACACGTGGATATCTAGCGCGAACTACAAGCTGTTTTACTGGGTCGCAGATCATCCCATAACTAGGCTATCCGAGCAGGACTGCGCAGAAGTGTACAAACACACCTGCTAACACATCGTATTCTTCAAAGAAGACATTCTGCACAGTAGAACGATATAGAGGCGTAATTTACCCAGCTTTCATTTTTCGTCTTGATATCAAAAGCTTTCAAAATTTCCCGAGCGAATAAGCTCTCGCATTTGCCAAGTATCTTAACTTGATGAAATCGTACCTCAAATACGCAGACTGCGCAGTTAGCGGGCGAAATAACCATCTCGTTATTTTTGACACACAGCTGATGTTCCTGTGCGCGGTTGTTACCGCGGCGGCCGGTCGGACCAATATAACATTTCTTGCAAGCTGGACGACTCTCACATACCACTCCCACATCGCATTGCACGAACGACTTGGCGTGCTTATTGCCACAAACGCAAGCGCGTTCTTCGACTCACGAAAGGGAACCAGTCAGCCTCTCAAGACGCCCTGAGTATCACATGACGAAAAAAAACTAATACCAAATTGGCAAACTGTCGTACAAAAATATCCGCCCCCGTCCTTCACTCGCCTGGACCACCACAGTGGTCTAGTGGTTATTGCGCTCGGCTGCTGACCCGAAGGTCGCGGGATCGAGTTCCGGCTGCGGCGGCTGCATTTTTGATGGAGGCGAAAATGTCTGAGGCCCGTGTACTTGGATTTAGGTGCACGGTAAAGAATCCCAGGTGGTCGAAATTTCCAGAGCCCTCCACTACGGCGTCTCTCATCATCATATCGTGGTTTTGGGACGTTAAATCCCAGATATTATTATTATCCTTCACGCGTCTGAACAAATTCGTTCGATCGTACGTTTCGCAATTCCAACCCCATATAAACACTGCGAACGCTCTCGGCAGCTTTTGCACGCTGGTCTTGGAACAGCGCGAAAGCTACATGACGCAATACAACAAAGCAATAAAAAAACGTGTTACACAGAGTAGCTCTATTAAAGATAGACAGGCTGGTGCCTTTCCGCGTGTCTGTTTTGGCATTTGTTTCTTTAGACTGATTTGTCCAATAGTCCTCACGTTTCCTGTAACTGTAGAGCGGAACCCTAAGTCGGCGTTTTCGTCCAACACCACGGTGTCATAATGGTCCAGAGTTCAATCCCACTTTCCGTGTTACAGCCCGGGGGATTTCCCCCCCCAATTAAATCACCTACCCATGATGTCACAAAAGAGCTTCACTACGTTTATCGTTTCCTCTACACTTTATTAACCGCACACTACAATGAACGAAAGCGCGGGAGATTTTTGGAGGGGCTCGTTTGTTTGTTACACACAGCCAAATGAATCCATCAGGCAATCAGGCAAAAGGGAGCGTAGTGAACATTAATTGTCGTCCTTACACAAGTGCTGTAATGATGACGTAAATTCCAATCAGCGAAACTACTCGTAATATCACGGTTTCTTTCAGTGCGATCGAATAATAATAATAATAATATGTGGGGTTTAACGTCCCAAAACCACGATATGATTATGAGAGACGCCGTAGTGGAGGACTCCAGAAATTTCAACCACCCGGTGTTCTATAACGTGCACCTAAATCTAAGTACACGGGCCTCAAACATATTCGCCTCCATCGAAAATGCAGCCGCCACGGTCGGTATTTGATCCCGCGACCTTCGGGTCAGCAGTCGAGCGCTATAACCACTAAACCACCGTGGCAGGGTTACAGTGGGATCGAAGGCTGTGGGTTCGGATCCGAGCTCCGGAAAAGATTATTTTTCGTCCACCTTTATTTCTTTCAAATTGCACCATAATTATCACTCTGCAGTTGAATACAACAATTAATGCCCATTGCATTCCTTGGCTTGATCGTCGATTTAATTCGTTTGGTTGTGTCTGGCACACCACAATGTCATCTGCAATGCCAGCAGCTTCAATTACGTCGCCGCCAAGCGGAAGTCGCGTGTTTTGGCATTTAAATTAATTGCAAAACCCATCGCTTCAGTGTAAAACTTAAACAAATGGACTTGACGGACAGCCTTGACGAACAGAACGCATTACGTGAATGGAGGCCCCTAACGACCTATTAACGATGAAACCTATTGGGTAGTTTTGGTACATCAAGGTCGCTCCATCCCTGAGGATGAAACCAACAATAATGCGATCGAAGATGGCAAAGAAAATATCATGCGCGACACAATCGAGCGCATTCTCAAGGTCAAGCTGGCGGACGGCGACGGCAGCTAAAATGGCATCGTAACACTCGAGTATGCACCGCATCTTGTGAATGTTTGAGCAAATAGACTTGTCTCTGATCCCACATGCTTGGACGTCTGCGACTACATGTTTGTAGACCTTTGAAGCCTCGCTGTTAGTTCATAAAATTCTGATAGTATACAATGGTCCGCGATGTCAGCCAATAAGATGTCACAGTCGAAGTTCTCCTGCTTCATCCGTTTTAGTAAACCGCCTGTTATGCTCTCTTCCAAATGAACGCGGCATAGCTTTGCGTTCAAGTTTCGTTGAAGTACGTTCATGCTCCTCATTGAATAATTCCCTCGACCATGGTGTCGCTTATCTTGTGAAAGTCTTATGCCATCGAGTGGTTAGTCTTCTAGGTCCCGGTTATTGGCTAAGGATCGATTGCCCTATAAACTTCACCTTCTGTTATTTTCAATTATATCTTGTTTTGGCGCTTAAGACCACAGAATAGTATTTTTTTGCACTAAAGAGCTACGCTGTTAAGAAAAAGTTGCGCGTTTTTAAGGAACTTTTGCGCACTTACCTAAGATGACTGGAAGTGGAAAGACATCTTCTTTCAAGTGCGTAGTACTTTAGTGGCCCGGCTTGCCGTCCATCTATATCAAATGTGGCGTGATCGCGCTTACAGTCAAGTGGTCAACGCAAGCCTAGGAGATGGCTACCAATTCTCAATACCGAGACAAACTAAACGAACAAGTTTTAAAATAATATAATTAACAGAAATAAACAAAAACATGGCTGATCCCTCCGTCATAGGAATCGGTATAACACGAAAGTGAAAGGCGCCTTCACAGAAGTAGTTGATTGACTAGTGTGGATTGATATTGCCACGCCCACTTCTTGTCTTGTTTTGATGTATTCGGGTTTGACCGGCAGGGACGGTTATCAACGCTCGACGCTGTCGGCGAAGTGGTGTTCTAGAAGCGTCGCGATTGTAGTAGATCGGTTTGTTAAGATTGCGCCCCGCACGCGAATGTTCCAGCTTTGTCTAGAGATTACGCCGCCACCAGCGAAATCGCTGGAAAGTTCGATAGCGCCTGTATAAAAGCCGACGCGCTTGACTGCTTGTCAGTTGATCGACGGACGACGCCCTGTTCGCCGCTATCATTGTACAGCGTGTATTGCTGTAGTCCTAGTTCTCATTTTCCGGCCACAAGTTCGGCCAAATAAACAGTTTCATCCCGCAAACGCCGACTGCTGTCTTCGTCGACGTCACGACCACGTGACATCTGGTGGAGGTGCTGCTTCATGATCCGGACGCCACCGCGGAGCGCTGACCCAAGCCCAAGCCGCGAAGACGCCGAACGACAGCGAGCCGACCCGGAACTGAAGGGTCTAGTGGATTACCTGGAGGGCCGGACCAGCGCTGTCCCAAAAGTATTCAGGCGAGGATTGGCATCATTTTCCCTGAAAAACAACGTCCTCGTAAAGAAGAACTTCTCTCCGGCCCGAGCCAGCTACCTTATCGTTGTACCTGCGGGACTGCGACCAGAAATTCTGCATGCCCTGCACGACGACCCGACAGCTGGACACCTCGGACTTTCCCGAACGCTCGCACGAGTACAGGAAAAGTACTGCTGGCCGCGCCTTGCAGCCGACGTCACTCGCTACGTAAGGACGTGCCGAGACTGTCAGCGACGGAAGACACCGCCCACAAGACCAGCAGGCTTCCTTCAGCCGATCGAGCCTCCTCGGCGACCATTCCAGCAGATCGGGATGGACCTCCTGGGGCCGTTCCCAACGTCGACTTGCGGAAATAAATGGATCGTCGTGGCTACCGACTACCTCACCCGCTACGCCGAAACAAAAGCCCTGCCCAAAGGCAGTGCCGCTGAGGTAGCAAAGTTCTTCGTGAGAGCATCGTCCTTCGACACGGCGCCCCGGAGGTTGTCATCACCGACAGAGGTACGGCGTTTACGGCTGACCTAACTCAGGCGATCCTGGAATACAGCCACACAAGCCACCGCCGCACCACCGCGTACCACCCACAGACCAACGGCCTCACCGAGCGTCTAAATAAGACCATCGCCGACATGCTGGCCATGTACGTCGACGTCGAACACAAGACGTGGGACGCCATCCTTCCGTACGTGACCTTCGCGTACAACACGGCCGTACAGGAAACGACGCAGATGACGCCGTACAAGTTGGTCTACGGGCGGAGCCCGGCAACGACGCTCGACGCCATGCTACCAAACGTGACCGACGAGGAAAACATCGACGTGACCACCTACCTACAGCGCGCCGAAGAAGCACGACAGCTCGCCCGCCTACGGATCAAGAACCAGCAGACGACTGACAGCCGCCGCTACAACCTTCGACGACGCCACATGGAATACCAACCCGGTGACCGTGTATGGGTATGGACGCCAATACGCCGACGAGGACTTAGTGAGAAGCTTCTTCGACGATACTTCGGACCGTACACGGTACTTCGACGCCTCGGCGCACTCGATTATGAGGTTGTCCCTGACGGCATTACGAACTCTCAGCGGCGCCGTGCGCTACCTGAAGTCGTCCACGTCGTGCGCCTTAAGCCGTATTTTGCGCGTTAGCGAGCCTGGGGACTCTATTTTTTTCCTTTGTTATTGTAATTTATTTGTGTATGCACTTGTTTTTTTTTTTCTCTTCTATGTTCTTTCACAAGCATCGGGACGATGCTTTTTCAGAGGGGGGCAATGCCACGCCCACTTCTTGTCTTGTTTTGATGTATTCGGGTTTGACCGGCAGGGACGGTTATCAACGCTCGACGCTGTCGGCGAAGTAGTGTTCTAGAAGCGTCGCGATTGTAGTAGATCGGTTTGTTAAGATTGCGCCCCGCACGCGAATGTTCCAGCTTTGTCTAGAGATTACGCCGCCACCAGCGATATCGCTGGAAAGTTCGATAGCGCCTGTATAAAAGCCGACGCGCTTGACTGCTTGTCAGTTGATCGACGGACGACGCCCTGTTCGCCGCTATCATTGTACAGCGTGTATTGCTGTAGTCCTAGTTCTCATTTTCCGGCCACAAGTTCGGCCAAATAAACAGTTTCATCCCGCAAACGCCGACTGCTGTCTTCGTCGACGTCACGACCACGTGACAATATATGAGAGCTTGTACTATGTCTCTCGGTGTTTGGCAGCTATAGCAACGTTTGAAGTGGATGCACTCACGTTGACGGCTAGAGGCACATCTGTATCCCGACGACTAACGCCCATGATCATGGTTTAGCCGTTGTGGTAGCTAAAGCTGATATCATATACCTGGGCTCAGCATATCGTGAATCCCGCGCAAAGATGGCCTCAAGAAGCGCACAATAAACACTGGTACTCGATATGCACTCCTTCAAAGCGCCGTCAGTTGGGAAGAGAAACGACAAGGTGTGCGCTCCCGAGTAGTAGGGTAACCTAAGCCTGTGCTTATGCATACACAACCACACTGCCACAGGAGGCAGACGTTCGTAGCTTGAGCCGTGAACGGGCGACGGCGTTCCACGTCCCGCTGGCCTCTGCCTCGCTCCACCAAAGCACGACATTCGCCCGTCGACACCATTGCCTTTCTGCGGCGCTTATTGCTGGTTTTATTAGTCGGTGCTATCGCACTCGAAGCAATAGGCGGCGGAGAATCGCCGTTGGTGCATGTGGAAGCTGCACTACTCCGACAAGAAGTCGTCACGCAGCGCGGCCAGCCTCCTCGCTGGCAACGAGACACTTTAACTGCGTCGTCGCCGAATCGCTACCTATCGGCGGCGCTCGTTAGTGTCATAACGCATTACTTAATTCTACATTTCAGAGACGGCGGCGCCGCCTCGCAAACCAAGAGCATCGTGCGAGAGAGATTGTGTGAGATAAAGGCATTGGTGAGGTATAACGCGCGTTCGAGGAGCCTCGTTCACGTGCGTCGATGGCGCAATAGGTAAAACGCCCGGTATTTATCGCCGTGGACCGAGAGGTCGTGGGTTCAATTCCCGGTGACGGAGCTTTTCTTCTAGTTTTTTCTTTAATAATTCGTACTGTGCATTTTACCAACGTTATATTCGTGACGGAAATACGTCCTTGAAGTGTTGGTGGACCCTGGCATAAAACATTTTCGTGTTAATATGTGCAACATCAACACCTCAATATCAGAACAGCCGATATTCAAGCATAAGTTTTTCACTTTAGCAATCGTTTTGTGCAGGATGACGAAGTGCTTGCGTTTTTGCAAAAACGATACGCTCTTCACGCATCTTCCGTGGCTTTTCAAAAAGGACTAGAAGTACAAAAGCGCAGAGTGAGGGGCAAGTTGTTAGTACATAATTCAGATAATAGCGCGAAGAACTACACGGACGGCGTCCCGTCTAGCTCTTTAGCCATCCTTGTGATTCTTTGCGTTATTGTCTGAATTATGAACTAGTAAATAACGACAATAAAAATGAATAAAAATGAGCATACGGCATGAATGCGCTCAAAATCATAGTTGCTGACGTGGGAGCATAAAAATGTAGCCGCTTTCGAAATCATTTCTTGCTTGATGACGAATGAAACAGTTAATACTGCAGAGTGGTAGTCTGTACGTAATCCTAACAAATGACACAAGCAGTTCGTCGGATACCTGATGCCTAATGTCGATGATGCAGAGCGTCTTCGATTCCTGTTTATTTTCAATGACGGTTTAAAGTCGCTTTCAACATTAAGTGGTCTGCAAAATGAGGCCCCATGCAACAGCCTTGACTGAGTACCCGGCACGTATCCAAAAGCATTCGCTTTTGTTTTTTCGCGAGGCCTGCTTGACTGGCAGGCTGTAAATGTGTAGTTTTTTTGTATATTTATTTTGTGATCCCCACTACTGACCCTCAACTTCGCTTAGGCGACTGAGCCATCCTTGTCATTAAAGTTGATCGTACAACTAAAGTGCCAAATTCAATTTTGGTAGCTGGAAACACGCATTGGTTGCCGTGTTTTTCCCGACATAACGTACGCCAGCGGCTGCGACGTCACCAGACATAGATAACTTGGTTGAAATCTACTGAACGAGAAAGTAGCCAAAAACTAGCCAAGTAGCCAAGACGTTTTTTCTCCCGCCCCCGGCCTAAAGAGGTAGCCAAACTGGCGCAAAATAGCCAAACCTGGCAACCCTGCACAAATGAAGAAAGAAGAGACGGACGAGCGCAGCCTCACAACTGATTTATTGAAAATACGCATGAACATTATATAGCCTGAGCAAAGATGACGTGTCACTGTCAAAGAATAGCAAGGTAACAAAAAGTTAAGTACAGTCGAAACCCGCGATAACGAAATCCCGATGGAACGAAATTCTCACCGCAACGAAATATTTTCGGAGCACCGGCGAACGCCCATGGAGTCAATGCATTTCTTAACTCGCGACTACGAAAGATATTCATACCGCACGTCCCTCATTAACGAAATTTTTTAAACACGAGTGCGCAAATAATCTACTCTCGCGACAGTAACTACATTCGAAAACTGCTGAAATGCATTCATGCTACACTTAAATTGTACAAAACTATCGCTACAGCGCACTTGAGAAGCGGCCGCCATCATTGTTTACAAAAAAATACGTGGTTGATCCCTCCGTCAAAGGAATCGGAATAACACGAAAGTAAAGCGTGCCCTTACAGAAGTAACTGAATGCTTACTGTACATTCATACAAGAGAGTTTGCACAATGTATATTGATGTCTGGCAGCTAATGGCACCGTTTAACGTGTATGCACCCACTTTGATGATTGGTGGTACATCTCCATCCCGACGACTAACGTCCATGTTAAATGATTAAACAAACCCTTGTGGTAGCTGTAGTAGTTAACGGTGAAAGCGTAATCAGAGAACGAGGTGTGATAGCCAGAAGAGTGTCGCATATTGGACTCAGATCTTGGTCGCCATCCCGCGGCATGTTAAAATGTGATTGAACACCACGGCCGGACTAGAGGAAAACGCAAAGCGCGTCGTGCCGCCTCGGTAGCCCGGCCGCGATTTTTCTCGGTGCAAGCGCGTGAGCGTGGAACGCGGTGTTAAGGTACGTACTCACTAGCGGCAAAAACGCGTGCGACACGCCGCGCGCAGCAAGTGATGCTGTCGCGAGCGGCAGGAGTCACAAAAAACGGCAGCAACGCGCG
The DNA here is from genome assembly GCF_013339695.2 of Rhipicephalus sanguineus. Lineage (NCBI taxonomy): Eukaryota > Metazoa > Arthropoda > Arachnida > Ixodida > Ixodidae > Rhipicephalus > Rhipicephalus sanguineus. The sequence goes on from NC_051178.1 coordinate 54,192,498, forward strand.
GCAAACGCGCGAGTGCGTGCTAGACCCATTTTTCGCGGCACGCCGCAACATGAGAACCAATCAGAAGCGAGCCGCGCAGTTGCGACGCCACCTATCTGCACGCAAAGAATTATAATGCGTGGCCTCCGAGACTAAACTGACACACACGCCGTAAACTCTCGAAAGCCGTGCCAAGGCAATAGGCCGTTGACAATGCAGCTTGTCCGCACTTCGCTGCAGGGTTCGGTGAACCCGTGCAATTGCACGAGCGATGTTCAGGAGGAGTGATTAAGGGAAGAGCAGGCGCGGAGCAGCTCCGGCAAAAGACACGCGCGTGCGACAAGGAAATCGGCTGAAGGTACGTTCTCACTTGCGGCAAAGAGACGCGCGACACGTCGCGCTCGGTGAGCGATGGTGTCGCGAGCGGCAGGAATCTCGAAAAGCGGCAGCAACGAGCGGCAAACGCGCAAATGAGTGCGAAAACCCATTTTTCGCGGCATGCGGCAAAATGAGAACCAATCGGAAGTGAGCCGTGTATTCGAGTCGCTACCTGTCTGCAAGCAAATGATTATAATGAATGGCAGATGATTATAATACACGTCTCAAAACCACGATATGATTATGAGAGACGCCATAGTGGAGGGCTCCGGAAATTTTGCCCATCTGGTCTTCTTTAAAGTGCACCCTAATCTAAGCACACGACCCTCAAGTATTTTCGCCTCCATCGAAAATGAGACTGGAGAGCGACACGTACGCCGCAAAATCTCGGAGGTCATGCCTAGCGAATAGGCCGTTGACGAGGCACTTCGTCCACACTTCGCTGCAGGGTTCGGTCGACCCGCGCAAGTGCACGAGCGACGTTCAGAGGAATTATAACGGAAGATCAGACACGGATAGCAAATAATGAAGCAAAGAATGAATATTTAATCAAAAACAGGGCATGAGTGAATACGTAGTCAATAAAAGTAATAATGAGTGATAAGCAAGTACCGGAAGAAAAAAATACCAGCAACATTAAATACAAACAACGCGCCTTGTTAGGAATGGAAATATATTATATGGAACAAACAAATACGTAAGGGTTATTTAAATATTATTCCATTCTTCATTAACACCACGTGAGATTGGAAGAAGACACTTCACTGACACAAGCCACTTTCAAATATATCGATTACATAGTAGTAATCTACAATTTACACTTCTCGAGTGACATCATACAATAAAAAGTATGCACTAAGTGGTTGAAGTACGCACTAGGGACAGGATGTTGCTGTCGCGTTCAATTCTGAAACGCGAAGCTTGGGGGTCCCAAATTTTTATTTACTTTTTTTTCCCTATTACCACTGGTAATTCCTATTATTGATGCTGGAAACGCGTCATATTTCGGACGTACTTGAATATGTGATTGAGAAACGAAGCGAGCGTTGTTTAAACTAATGGCTCTTACTTAAAGGGACACTAAAGACAAATATTAAGTCGACGTTGATTGTTGAAATAACGGTCCAGAAACCTCGTTGTACTGCTTTTGTGCCAAGGAAGTGCTTATTTTAAATAAAATCACGTTTTAGTGGTCCGCATTGCGTTAGCGCACTTCAAATCACCCACCTGAAAGCGGTGTTTCTCACGTCACTGCTGCCGTGCCCAACGTTGCCCGCCTTTACTGCGCAGCGGCGTGCACTGGCGGCGTGCGCCATTCGGGCATCCGGCAACATCACATGCATGCGGCATTTTGTCGAACTTTCTGTCAGAGTGATTTTCACGAGCGCCCAAAACACACGCGGCAGTACGCGATACCGAAACTACCACTGAGACGCGACCGCGTGAGCGAAGCAGGGTGCCGGGCGAAGCGCAGTTCGGCGAAAACGGAACCTTTGAACCACTCGCAGGCACGGAAGCAGAGCTTGAGCCTGGCCGTCATTAGGCAGTTTTAGAATAGCGTACGCTAAGTTAGCGTTAGCGTTTGCAGCCCGCTATTTCCGTCACTTAACCGCAAGCGGTTAGCGTACGACGCATGCGCAGTTGCGCGAAAAGCCAACGCAAAGCTTTGCGTACTCTATTCTAAAACTGCCTATTGTCCCTGTACCGCCAAATCGGGCGCTCCCAAAACCTTCTCGGCCGCCTTCGGGCACGTCGGCGTCGCAGAAGCAAAGAACAAACGAGCACTATAATATTAACAGTCACCAGTAGCTCCTCGTCAGGATTCAACATCGCTGAATGTGGCCGGAAAAGAAGCACAGCCGACGAAAGCCTTCGACGTACACCCTCCGGCAAAATACACGTGTGTGCGAAAACGACATTGGCTGAACGAAGGCCGCGCGCGGGTGCGTGTTGTCACGAAAAGTATCGAACGCATCCAGACAACTCGAGACTACAGGCATCGCTGCCGCGTCACGTAAAACGCGAATGGGAACACGAACGCACGCGCCTGCCGCGAACGCGTTTGCCGCAGGCGGCGTGTCGCACGCGTTTTTGCCGCTAGTGAGTACGTACCCTTACAGCTAGGTGAGGCAGGCGCGCGTCGCAGAGCTATTTTTGGTTTGTATTAGCGTGATGCTATGAGCGAGGCCTACGCTTCTGCTACGCTTGGGCAAAGGTCGCCACCTCGCGGTGTGTTAAGCAATTGACAAAATTCAAGTTCTATTGAAAACGCGCCGAACGGGACGGACGCGTAACGCCTTGCAGGTGCTAGTCGCGGAGGCCGCAGCAATGGCGAATTACTTTACCTTACCACTCCCAGAGGTCAACACCACCCAGCCGACCGGGAGAGTGGTAGATATAAAAGGCGCGTTTGTAAAGCCTCCAGAGTCTGTGGCCGTGGCGCAGTGGATAGCCTGCCCGGCATCTGTTGTGGCGTACCGAGCGGTCGTGTGTTCGATGCCCGTTGACGGTACCTTTTAGGGGCGAAGCTCCTTAAGGCGGCACCCGTTCGTCCCTCGTAGTCGTAGTAGTAGTCGTAGTGCGTAACCAGTCTTACGCTTTGACCTCCAAGGTGGTGCCGGTGGGAGATTTTTCCTGTGCGTTGTTGAACAATAAAAAATTCGCAGCGTGCGCGTTAACTAAAAGCCGAATTCTTCTGTCTCTCATTCCCCATTAGCAGCCATTGGCATGTTCCAGTAGGAAACGTTAGTAGAAGAGTAAGTGTTAGCTAAAAGCCGACTTCTTCTGTCTCTCATTCCCATTAGCAGCCATTGTTTACCTCCAAGGTAGTGCCTGGTGAGATTTCTCCTGTGCGTGATTAAACAATAAATATTTTGCTCAAAACGCCGTTTATTGATGAAATAAACCAAAGAAAGACGCCAGATGTTTTGTAAAAGCAAAACGAAAGAACGCCAGATGTTTCTAAAGCAAAACAAAAAGACGCCAGCTGCTTAACGAAAGACGCCAGATGTTTTATAAAGCAATGGTTTTCTAAACAATGAAAATTCACAGCGCACATGTAAAATTAAAGTGAGCTGCAAGTCGTCATAACTCATCGAACCTTTAGTATAAACGCGCCCGATCTCACGTCGGTGATGATGCACTGGGCAGAATTCGCGGAAGATTCACGGTTTACCGATGAACCTCCGCAGCTTCGCCCACTCATCATCATTCACTCCGTGGATATTTTTCTTTGCCATCTGATCGTGTATATTTTTCGACGTCATTTCCGTGACGGAAGTACGTCACTGAAGTCTTGGTGGACCCCGGCATAAAACACTTTCGTGTTAAAAAGGAATCCTAATAATTAACTTAAAATTGCTAAAGACACTTCGGAAACACGCGGCTGACACCTGCGCCGCGCGAGAAACGGTGCAACCGCCTCATCACGCGCGCGATTGCTCCACCTAATGGCATTCCTCCAGCGCTTCATCGCTACATCTGGAGACGGAAGCAACCTGACGGAACTCGCTGCAGACGGCACGTATTTCAACTGCCGTAGCAAGCAGGAAGTGAATAAAGTGCAGGAAAAAGTAGAACGCATGGCGCACATCGAGTTTGCAGGTCTGCCAAGCAAGATTGTTCTCTAGATTGTTCTCAAGATTGGACTCTACGAATAGCTGTGTGTCCGTGCTACGCACTTCCTCAGGTTTCACAGTCGCGGGGCTCCATATAGCGCAGCACTTAGAACTACAGCAATAGCTACATAATTTTCTTCTCAGTCCATTCTATTGATCCAGCCCGAAAGATCTCGAACCAAACGTGGGTTTGTAGTGCCTCCAGGATCGGAGGAATTAGAACCTTGCGGGGCCTCACGTTGTATTACAGTGGCTCCGTGATCATAACACCTTTGACGAACGGGCGATGTCGCGTGATTATTTCACGCTTTCACATCACGTGGTCTAGCATCATAGTGACGTCATGATGAGGTCACTAACTTTGTCAGCCTGTGGTGCCATGATGACGTCATATTGTGATGACATCACATCATGATTTTAACACGAAAGTGTTTTATACTGGGGTCCACTAAGACTTTCATGACGTATTTGCATCACGGAAATACGTCAGCAAAATGAACGCTATCAAATGGCAAAGAAAAAAAAAAGACTAAAGAAACAGTTCCGCTCACAGGAGTTGAGCCCCTGACCTCTCGGTCCACGACGATGGCTGGCGGGAGTTTAACCCATTGAGCTACCGCCAAACACATAACAGAGACTACACGAACGCGCTAGAAGGCGCGTTCGTGTAGAAGGCGCGTTCACACCATCTTCACACGGTGCTCTTGGATGGATGGATGGATGGATGGATGGATGGATGGATGGATGGATGGATGGATGGATGGATGGATGGATAGATGGATGGATGGATGGATGGATGGATGGATGGATGGATGGATGGATGGATGGATGGATGGATGGATGGATGGATGGATGGATGCTATAGGCATGGAGTTTCCTACAATACTTACTAGAGCGAACTCTGGCGCTAGTGTCTACGGGAGCTGCAATGCATCGCGCTTCAGGCATCATGGGAATCATGGGTAGTACACGGATTTGTCTAAACTTTGTTCTTTCGGCTCCGTTTGGCTCCGCGTCGCCTGCATCCGCTTTGTCGCAAAACGAAGTTCAGCAAAAATCAGCAGTTTCACTTCACCACTTTAACTTCTTTAGGCTCACCGATTCAAATCTGGTCACGAAGTTCACAACGATCCATTCTTTTATCCGAAAGAAAACCAAAACATAGCAATAAACAAAGCCACAAGTGCGTTCGAAGCCCACAAGCACGAAGACTAGGCAAATCCGTGTACTACCCATCATTCCCATGGTGGCTGAACGATCGCAGCGCCAGAGTTCCCTCTAGGTCGTTTTAGAAAACTCTATGGCTATAGGCACTGTACACTGACCAGAGGGAGGCCCATCCCAGGTTCTTTGATATTGGCCGCTAGGGCAACCTAAAAAACAGACGCGCCCACGCGTCTCCCCTCTAGCCCGGCCGCAGCCCGCCCACTCACGCATAGAAGGAGAGAGAGAGAAGAAACATTTATTTATGTCATGCCTTGGAATGGTTAGGGTGGGGGTGCCCCTCTTCCAGGGCCCCACTGGCTACAGCGGCTCGCCGGGCCTGGTCAAGGGTCGCCAGTTGGCTTCCCATTTCCAGTTCCGCGAGCCGCGCCTCCCACGACCAATTCAGGGAATCGTTGTTACACAGAGGCGAGATGGCAGCCTCCGGACGTTGTGTACACTGATATGTTACGCGCGCATCGCGTTCAATTTTGTCCGGCCCCGTCCCAATATTCCTTTTTTTTATCCGCTAGGCTGCCCGTTCTGGCGCTGCAGTCACGCTGGAAAACTCCACTGCACGGTGCCTATGAGCGTCCCACTTGTAACGGGGTGGTGACATGTGTACCACCAGGCTCGAAAAAAAAAAAGAACGCGCCATTGCTACGACCATCATTTTCGACGCGTTCCCAACACAAGCGTAATTTCGCCAACGCTTTAACACACCATGAGTTGGTGGCTTTAGTCCAAGCCTAGCTCATAGCATCCATCCACATCGAAAAATAGCTCTCCGATTCTCGTCTGGCTGTCACACCGCATTCCCCGCTCGCCCTGTGAAAATTAACGGCCAGGTTAGAGGGAAGACACGACGCGCGTAGCGTTTCTCTTCGCGTTTCACGACGCTTTGAAGGAGTGCATATTGAATATCAGTGTTTATTATGTGCTTGTTGATGCTATATTTGCTCCGGGATTCACCATATGCGGCGTCCACGCATATCCTAAGAACTTGAGCAACCGAAAGGGTTATATCATGATCATGGGCGTTAGTCGCCCACACAGAGGTGTGCCACTGGGCGTCAGCATGAGTGCGTCCACATCAAGCGGTGCTTTGTCTGTCAAACAGTAGACATTGTACAAGCTCTCATATACCAATGCAGTATAAACAGTCAAATACTTCTGGGACGACAAGTTTCACTTTCGTGTTATACTGATTGCTATGACAGAGGGATGAGCCATATTTTTTCACATCACTCCTGTTGACGCCGGCGGTGACTTTTCGCGTTTTAGGCGGCATCTAAGGATATCGCCTTAAAAAACTTCGCATTATTTTTCGTGTGGCGTCCTTTTCCACATCATACATTAAATTGCAGGCGGACTAACTTTCATTCGGGTGTTTAAGAAAAAATGGGAACGACTTAATGTACAATGTGCTCCAGTATGCGAGAACTATGTAGTGGCGTCACCAGGAGATACCGTCAATATCACAACACAACAGCAATCACGCTTAGTTACAATGTTCAGTTCAGCCGATAATGCGCTAAGAAAAAAGTTGCACCTTAGCTGCAAGGGCCAAGCAATGAATGCGATAGCAGCAAATTGTAATGTCACGCGAACAATGGCAATCAGCTCAAACCTTGCTGCGCGCCGCTCACGCACAAAGGACGCAAGAAAAGAGCACACACAGGGCGAGCGCGAACTCAGAACTGTCACAGCTCGACACTTCCAGAGCGCTGCTCAAACATAAAACAGGACGCATGAAAAGAACGCACACGTATACAGAAGACGAGAGGGAACTAACAACTGTCACAGTTTTTACTTCAGTAGCCCCTACTTGGCTCTTTTAGCTAGCAGCTCACTCCTTTCGCAAACGCGGCCGCTGCAGCGAGTGATCTTCGTGCGGTCTATAGCTTCAACGCAAACTTTGCGGTGAAAGCAAAAGACGTACAAACCTCCCCCCTCAAGAGATATGCGGGCGAGCATGGGCGATCGCGCGCTGTATGTGAAAGTACAACACGAAGGCGCACATTCCAGCTCCGGCGAAACACTAGAGCTTTAGAATTGTGGACCCAAAGAGCTAGGCGACCCAAGAAATTGGTTTTCTGACCCAACGCAGCCGGCGTTTGATCCGATTGTCAAACGCCGCAGCTCCTCCGAACAGAAGAGCAGCCTACCCAACGCAGCTGCTAAAGGGTCGACCAGGCCCCGGAAAGTCTCAAGTTCCAGCGATCGCCACAGAGGGCGAAAAAATCGACCGCGGCGAGTTCCAGCTTCAAACACCGGGAGTGGATCTACTAACCTCTGCGTTAGGATAACATGGCGACCTTGTGGTGGCCGCCATTCGCGCTATTTGACTTTTATGTAGGGGCGCCCTCGTCGGGCCCAAACTTAAAATTAAAATATTCTTGAAATAAGGAAGTTTAGTTGTTTGCTTACTGTTACACTTCAATAAACAAATTGCTGTTTATACGAAGTGGCCTTGCCTCGCCAGGTACCACGTCATCAATCTTTTGTAATAGTTTTTGCTCCAACAAACTCGTAGTTGTCAGCAGCCTATCGGCATCATTATCTTCATTTCAAAATATACCGCGGCGCAACGACGGGTAACGGTTCGCGGTGCATTGGGATGGGTCTCGCGCTGTTTCGTTTCGCTGTAAATGTTTCGAGCCACTGCCGGCCGACACTCGCTTTTGTTCTGTTCGTTTTGACTCATTAAAATCCCTTCGCGAAGTGCATTCAGCTGACTTCAGGGGAACGAAGGGACCGTTGAAGCTTTCACCGGATGACACTCGTTTCAAGCCCGAGAATACACGGACCGGTGAGTAAAAAACCCATTGCTTCAGTTTTTTTTAACCAATGGCTTTGTGCGGGTGTCACACGGAGGCGACGCACTGCAATATTCAATTTTCAACGTCATACTCTGTCGTTGAGAAAACGTGCGTTCCTTGCGGCGTGGCTTCACGTGGGAGCGGTGTTGCCGAGTTTATCGTTCGGTTAACATTAACCAGGCCACTGCAATAAATAAAGGGAGGCAATTGCATCACCAACGCCTCGCATGTATCTTCGTAACTAGCCCGTATATCAGTGCAAAAAACATATGAGTTATAGTTTGCCGGATCGCATTGAGAAGCCAGGGAGGTCTCATTTCTCCTGCTGTTAGTTTAGGTTACCTTTACTACACATTTAGTGTAACAAAAGCTTCACATAATTATGAGTGTACTTTCACTTCAGTGTGATAAAAAACCGTCACTATAATCAGAAATATTTTTTTTCTGCTGTAGCCTCCTGGCCTGACAAGGAAACAGCTGTGTGCAATGAGCAAGGCACCTGTTACATGACACGCCTTGTAAAGAAGCTAGCCCGAGTGATACAACATGCATTATGAGGTACGTTTACATATATGTATAACAAACCGCTGTTTTTGTTCACTATGTTCATATGTTTACTTTTGCAAAATTTAATATTTAATTGATTATGCTTATCAATATCTGGTGATGTCATTACTTGTTTTTCCAGGATTGTCAGGCAACGACAGGGTGACTACCCCCGAATGTCCACTCTGCAAGTGCGGGGAAACATGTGAACGTCTGCTGCTACAACAGGTCATCTTGAACCTCACGCTTGCAATGCTGTATTTGTGAATGGTTTACCAGGCATCTCATGGAGCTGTGCCTACAATCGTCTACAAGTATTAGCTGTCTACTGTGTCATGCAATCTACACCGCAATAGCGTTGAAATTGAGCACTAGTTCGTGCATTAGTTACGTTACCTGGCACTGCTGAGCTCAACGACGCAGGTTTTATACCCAGCCACGGTGGCCACGTTTCATTGGGGGTGAAATGCAAAGACACTCGTGTGCTTAGATCTGCGTCTGAAGTTCAGGGAAAGACAGAAGCTTGAAGAGACGAAAAAATTTGTGAACAAGAGGTGTCGCTGGAGCAAATGTTTCGACAAGCAGTCCTGTCTTCTTCAAGGCTACAACTGCGTTTGTTAAACTCCAGTCAGTTAGAATCAATCTAGAGCTGCCCACTACTGTATGACTCATAATCATGTCATGGTTTGCATGTGAATCATCAGAAATTATAAATTTAAGGGTAAATATATAGAAGTCTGTCTGGCTGGGCAAGATGATAAGAATAGAAAGACTCTCCAGCCACATTTAATCATTAGTCTTCTTAATTTAAAAAAACTAAGAGACCAAACGGAGTCTCGAAACGTAGGTCAGTTTTTTTTTAAATTATAAATCACATTACAAAACGAACATCACGGCAGTGAGGGGAATTAACAGTCTTTCCAACATCTAATAATATCTGGGGTTTAACGTCCCAAACGACGATATGATTATGAGGGACGCCGTAGTGGAGGGCTCAGGAAATTTCGACCACCGGGATCTAAGTACACGGGCCTCAAACATTTTCGCCTCCATCGAAAATGCAGCCACCGCGCAACATAAATGGAAACATTTAGTTGTGTATTATGAGACAGTTTACAAACTATGCTCAAAACTGTTTTGCCTTAACTGTGTTTAGATCATAGAAGTTTACAAAAAGATACGACAAAGCTTTACAAGGCTGTGCTCAATTACATTAGCCTTTGCACATATGTTCAATGGGCTCCTTCAAATTATTTACAGCTAATAAACAAATTATAAGTGTGACCGAGCACTCTTCCAGCACAGCTTTCACCAAGCACGTTTACGTTGTCGTGATGAGTGAGATTGTGTTCAGTGAGTATGGTAGTGTTTTCTTTTTTACATAGCAGAGAAACGTCCCAACTTTGTTTGAACCACACCTAGTTCTGCTGTTTGATTAAATTAACATGCCACAGTTGTAGCACCTACCACTATGAAGTGAAAGTCTGTGAACTACTGTCACGAAAAAAAACTAGGAAATCGAAGAGGTAATTTAAAACATACATGAACTTGGACTTATCCACAGCCACACTACAAGATTTTACGTTGTCACGGGGTCGTGACGTCGACGAAAGCAGCGGTCGGTGTGTCCAAGTGTGAAACTTTTTATTCGGCCGAACTGTGGCCGGGAACGAAAAGTCAAACTACAGCAATACACACTGCACACTGATAGCGGCGAACAGGCGTCGGCCGTCGTAAACTGATCTGTGGCAAGGCGCGTCGGCATTTGTACCTGCGGCATCGAACATTTGAGCATTATCACTGGTGGCTGCGTTAGTTCGACAATAAAGTGAGCTGTTTGCAGTTGCACGCTCCAGCCTAACAGAAGATCCTAAATAATCTGGAATGTTCCCAGACATTCTGGCACGGTTTTGCGCAACGCAGTAACTACACGTGCAATTGGCCAATACATAAAACATAGAAAGAAAGGTGCGCATGTGGCAGTATTTCAAGCCGGAGCTTCTAAAAGTGGCAGAGAGAATACATACTTGAGCTCCCAAGCCCAAATATATTGAAAAAGTAAATAACACAATAACAAGTATGCAATATATATATGACCTTTATTTATCCAGCATTGGCACAGGTTCACATCATGCCCCACAGCTTGATTTCGTGAGTCTGCTTGCAATAGAGTGCTCAAGTTCTATCGACATGTCTATGTGATACGAGATTGTGCTTACGGCTGAGCAGTTGTTTAGTGTTCTGTGCGAACACCAACAAAGATGTACACTGCTGCCTAAAGCTTATTTTCTTAGAATTGTGCTTCTAGAATCTGTAAGCACTCGCCTTATATCTCTGTTTCTTTAGCATTCATCTATGCTGCATACTCAGCGAGTCCGATTACTACTAGCGCCAAGAAATTCTAGCTGTAGAAACTGTGTAACTGAACTATATCGAGGAACAAACGAGCCTGAAATATTTTCTTCCACCTATTACCTGATATACGTAATACTATGGTATGGCTTCACGGCCGAGAATATAGCCGAGAAATTTCGGGCCTGCCCTGTAGACACAACGCGATATTCTTTATTGTAACGCATTCAAGGTGACCATCGCAGAGCGAGAAGGATGCAGAAACTGTACGCATCCGCGATTGTTTACGTAAAAGATTAATCAAAACTACATTGCTCTCACTGCGCCAACTATCTGTCGGCGTAGCGCACGTTTCGTTTCCGACTCCACACCATGCACTCAAAGATCAACACAACTGGCAAGCGCCGCATAACTAACGGAAGGATAAGACCCTTGTCCTAAAGCTATGCTGTTAAAACTCGGACGCTGCTACACAACGAGAGCAACGTTCTTTCAGCGATCTCGGTGTTCAGTTATATGCACATATTTGTCAGCTTTCAGACTGATTACACACGTACGGGTTGAAAGCTTTCGACGTGTATGAGTGACTTGTTTGCTTGGACCTGACTGTATACATTGCTTGTACCAGCTTGGGCACTCACAATAAACGATGCAAACCTTACTTGATTGACGTTGTTTTGCCAGTCGAGGCCAGTTTGGTCACCTGGCGATAACTATTACACACGCGAGCAGCGATTTAGCAACGACAAAGAACAAAATACCACAGGGAACAAAAAGCGCAGTAGCGCGACCAGGGCGAAAAACCGTAAAAACGCGTTTTCTAATGATGATGATAGTACTTGCAGCGCCATCTCGCCTCGCTCTATTGCAGTTCAGTACGCCGCCGCTACCCTTATTTCCGTACTACAGTCAAAGGTACAGTTTCCGTTCTCTAAAGTGGTGGTAGATATTTCTGATAGAGTTTCCTAAAAATTATGTAGGAAAACTCTATGGGCACAAGCACGGACACGGACTAGAGTTTGATTGTTAGCTGTGGTTTGATGTTGTCGCGTTTGTTTGTTGGACCAGCACAGCTAGTATAATTGACTTCACAGGGCCTGACGCAACGCAGATGTGACATCACGTACGCTAAAGGTAGTGTGAACTGTGCAGCGAGTTCTCGGATATTACGTGGCACGTTGTCTGCAGACAACGCGATGGAGATGCCGGACGATGCACCTAAAACGGACGCCGTACCGTAATTTGTGCTGGCCGCATCCACTGTATTACATCAACGCGTTTCTAACCGCTTTGTAATGTCATTCATACTACTCGAAGTGAGATTTCTGCGCTGTATTTGTTTGGGATTTGGTTGTGCGTATCTTCCTGTTTCGGAGAGGTGGTCGTGAAGCTTTGGGGACTACTTTGAGCAACTGCTTTAGGTGAAATTCAACGCCATCATTTAATTATTCAGACTTCTCGATTAGCCTGAAAGTGTTAAAGTGGTCTACAAACTTAAAAAGAACAGAAACATCATCTTCGTTAACACTGCACACCTGCTCCCATGACAGTCGATTTCACAGGACGATAGTTTTAACAACAAAAAAGAATTGGCATATACTGGTTCGTTTGGCCCGTTATTCGTAAATTTACACAGGTGATCAGCGCGTGCAGATATATAGTTTGTCGGCTTTAAGTACATTCGGTTTTCAATTCCAGTTTTGTGATGCAATATTCATACAGAAGCTTTAGACGAGACGACAGTGATTCCCAATTCAGCTCTTTTTTCATTGATGTGCAGCTGCGCTTTCTTCCGTACACCTACCGAGAAGAACCTGGCTGCTCTGTTATCCCACGTTGACCATAAAACTTGTTTAGTGTGCACCATGTGTTGGTGAGCCTTTTGTTGGTGCTTAGCGCGTTCTCTGGCTGCGCCGCGCTGGAGCGGAGGATTTAGGCATTTCGGTGTGAGAGAGGAAGTTTTCGAAAATTCGGCCGTTCCCACGCACTGTGGGAATCGATGTAATGCGAAGCAGTCAGCAAGAGGCTTCGTGGAGAGTTGGGTCAATTCTACCAGAATGACAAGGGCTGCATACATCGAATTGTTTGTCTTTGAGGCAAATGAAGGCGTTCGTGCTGTGACTGTAGTTCACTATCGAATTTTGTCATGCATGCATGTTCTAGTAGATACCATGCTAATGGAACGTATATTCTGGTACATACAGTTCATGGCCTGTCATTTATGTCCGTCACGCACTCATGTAATGCCATACCAATTTTGGTATATATGCATTAACAAAACGGCCGGAAGCGGACGGGGACAATAATGTCATTTAAATAATGTCGTAAGTGACAAGCATTTTATGATTTTCATATTAGGACCTGACATTTATTTTCGTCATGCAGGCACGTCACGGTATAGCAATTTATGGTATGCAGTGAATGAAACGGCCGCGAGCGCACGATGAGTGTGCATAGAAGTCATGCCGTACATGACGTGCATGTCATGATTCTTATGTTACTACCTGTCATTTATGTTCGTCACACAGGCTTGTCACGCCATACCAATTTCGGTATGCAGGGTTTCCCTGCTATCTCGAGCCAGTGTTCAAAAATATGCCGACGCACTCTATGACGACGCGACCAAATGGTGGTTGCTCTATTTCCTGGGGTACGTCACACTATTTTTTTGTGTTTTCAAGTCTGTCAAGATGTTATTATCTCCTATATCCTGTAGAGCTTTGTCTCATAAGTTTCCAAGTCTATAACATGCTGCCGAGGTGATGCCACATCAGTTTTTAAGTCCATAACATCGTAATGTCCTATACCCTATAGCTGCTGTCGGGGTGATGACATATCACTGTTCAAGTCTATCAAGATAGTAATATCTCGTTATAGGGTGTGTCCAGCTAAAAACGAACACGAGGTAACCATTCCCGATTTTGATGAAATTTACTGTAGGCGCACGTATTAGACCCAGAACAATGGTTTCGAAGTTAGTTTTGAGGAAAAAACTTTTTCTTCGCGTGAAAAAATATATAAATTTTAGCCGCAAAAAAAAAGAACTTTTCCGCCAATTTTGCAATTTCTGAATTTTTAGCGCACCTAGCGAAAGAAAAGGTGCACTTCTTGGTCACAATGTTTATTCCCCTCAAAGAACAAGTGAAATACAATCTTATTAGTTCATTATTTCCCTTACCTGTCGAAGGATTTTTGAGGGGGAAAAAATCACAAACTTGGCAAACTGAACAGAATACCTGTATTCATGAATTTATTGCTGCAGACAAGTTAAACTGAGGATATTAAAACTCGGTCCATATTGACTTTGATATCTACGCTTTGTTTTAAAATTTATTTTCGCGGTTTTCCCGCGCACCGTCTTACTTCAAAATTGTGCTGAAACTTATGTGGTGTACCAAAAACGCCCAATTTGAAAATAGTTTTCTCAAAAAGGTCATTTTTAATTTTTTTAATCATCTCTCTGATTGAAGTCAAGGGCGTTTTCTACCATTATGCGTAAAAAAAAAAACGTTGCATTATTTTGGTTGTTGAAAAGTTATGACGCGTCACATGTGACCAAGTCAGACTAGCGGCCGCGCCATCAGTTATGTGCTCAAAACTGAATACAAGTTGTTCAGAATAATACGTGACATAATCAAAAAGCAGCTGCTCCAAAACAACAATTTTGCAGTGAGCGCCTTCAGTACAGCACGCATGTATTTTTTTTTTTTTTCCCCTGCTGTTATGCCCGAAGCCGCAGAATATGCACGTAGGACAGCTTTCTTTAGATCTCACAGGCTTGCTTTTGTGTCATATGCTGCTGATAGAGTGGACCTAAGTATTTGTTTGTAGACCATCAGAAGAGAGGAAACAACACATGCGCGCCCAACTGGACGCGCTCACTGCAAAATTTCCGGCAGAGTTTTCGTTGTATATGGGCCTTGTTGGCAACTAACAGCGTTTACATTTCACAGTGATGCATTCTTTATCTCATTATTACTCTCTGCGTAGTTTTCACGCGCAAGCGGAGCTCGCCCGCAGTCGAAGCGGCACTCATGTAATGTGAGCGCCTGCAGCCTCAAGCGGCCGCGCTGCGGGTTTGCCAAGCGGCTGATAGCTAGACAAAGCTTACAGCATCATGTAACCTGGTCTGGCATTTGTTGTTTTAGAGCAGCTGTTTCGTGATTATGTCGTGTACAATTATTTTGAATAACTTGTATCCGATTTTCAACACATAACTGATGGCGCGGCCGCTAGGCTGACTCTGTCACATGTGGCTTGTTATCATAACAACCAAAATAATGCAACGTTTTTTTTATTGTTGTTGTTGTTTTTGCGCAGAATGTTAGAAAACGTCCTTGACTTCAGAGAGATTTAAAAAAAAATGTTAAATGGCCTTTTTGAGAAAACATTTTCAAACTTCGGCTTTTTTGGTAAACCGCGTTTCAGCACAATTTTGAAGACAGAGCGCAAAAAACCACGAAAATTATTTTAAAAGAAAGCGTAAATATCAAAGCCAATTTGTACCAAGCTTTATTATCCCTAGTTCAACCTGTCTGCAGCAATAAATTCCTGAAATACGGGTATTTTGTGCAGTTTACCACGTTTGTGGTTTTCTTCCTCGAAAGTCCTTCGACAGGTAAGGGAAATAATAACCTCATAAGATGGTATTTAACTCGTTTTTTGAGGGCAACGAATATTGTGACCAAGCAAAGGAGGGGGAAAGGGCAACTGCCCAATCGGGGGTTGCGCAGTTGCCCTCTTTTCCTCCTCTGTTTGGGTTGGGGGAAAGGGTACGAAGCATATACACACAATCGCTAAGGAAAGCAGTTGCAGCCTTGAATAATACAAGTCCACTTGTCGAAATGTACATCGGCTCCAGCACAAACCATCTTTACGAATTTTAATCTTGAAAATATAGTCATTTCAAGACGAATGAATAATTTTCTAGCCCTGTATATCCCACGTCGGTCCTCTGAATGTACTCAAAATTAACTGTGCCTCCGATCACTCGCATCGTCATTTACTCCCCAGAAGACAGTGTCAAGTATGCAACATGTATGGAAATATTAAGGTTCTTTTTTTTTTTCTAGCTTTCACGGTGCCGAAAGTGGATTTAGGTGGTTGTGTGAAATGGGAGAATTGAAGTTCTTCACGTCAGAAACCCAACCCAACTTTGAGATTTCGAAAAAGTGGCATCTAGTATTAATTACGCAGTAATGAAATTCAACCAAATTCAATGGCGAAACCTAAACAGAAACACTGAAGAACGCAACTGCCATATTCTTCTGAGACCTCCAAAATGAGTGAATGACTTTTTCTGTTGCGCTAGGCATCTTAAGATGGTTAGAGGCATGACTTGAGACAGTAATTAAGAAAGTTAAATTAATTAACTTTTTAATTAGTGGAGTTAGGTGACTGTGTCAAATCGGGGAATTGAAGTTCTTCGTGCCAGAAACTCATCCCAACAATGAGATTTCGCAAAAGCGGCCTCTAGTAATAATGACGAAGTAATGAAATTCAACCGAATTCGATGGCTTTCGCCGTTGAATGCCGTTGCATTTCGTTGAATTTCATTACGCCACAACAATTACTAGAGGAGGCTTTTTCGAAATCTCAAAGCTCGGATGGGTTCCTCGCATGAAGAACTTCAATTCCCCAATTTGACACAATCACCTAACTCCACTAATTAAAAAGTTAATTAACGTAACTTTCTTAATTACTGTCCTAAATGATGTCTTTAACTACCTTAAGATTCCTGCCGCTACAGAAAAAGCAATTCTGAAAGCCCCGAGCAAATATCGCATTTTCCTAATTTTTTGAGAAGGTTGGACACATTTCTTGAAACACCCTGTATATATATATATATATATATATATATATATATATATATATATATATATATATATATATATATATATATATATAATTCCTTTTCTCGCACCTAAATGCGCGACGTCGTGCGTAAATACCTCTCAAGATGTCGACAGCGCCGGTGGCTGTGCGCGCCATCGTCAGCTTTGCCTGACACCTTTCCTGTGACCCTCCTCATTTTATGTGCGAGAACAAAACATATCCGAACTTTGTCCTCATCCATACCGTATTTGCTCGCATACTCTCAGCACTGGTTAATACAGTCTACATGAACGAGCGGTGATGAGCGAGCACTGTCATGCACTACCGTATTCACTCGCATACTAGGAGCACTGCAGGGGCGTAGCCAGAAATTTTTTTCGGGGGGGGGTTCAACCATACTTTATGTATGATCGTGCGTGTGTATGTATGTGTGCGTGCCTATATACGCAAGCAAAATTGAAAACTTTCGGGGGGGTTTGAACCCCCCCAACCCCCCCCTTGGCTACGCCCCTGGAGCACTGGTCTGTCGGGTAGTAATGACTAGAGTTACTGCATACGCTTCCTTTAGGTAGCAGAGTTTCGCATCTGTCTTCCAAACGCCGCTAGCAACCACGCGTTGCGGAGAAGCTGACGCTGGGGCCAGGTTTTGTATTTCTCGATGGCGCCGCTGAAGCGAACTGGATTGACACTAGTCATTCACATTAAAGTAAATCACCGGTCTTCGACAAGCCAAACATGTCGACCGGTGACCCGGTAGGCATGTCGCCTGCAAAAACGGAGTGAGTCTTCGCGACATAGCCATGGTTGCTAGCCAGACCTATGCGCAACTAATAATAATGTCTGGGGTTTTACGTCCTAAAACCACGATATGATTATGAGAGACGCCGTAGTGGAGGGCTCCGGAAATTTCGACCTTCTGGTGTTCTTTAACGTGCACCTAAATCTAAGTACACGGGCCTCTACCATTTCGCCTCCATCGAAATGCGACCGCCGCGGGATCGAACCCGCGACCTTCGGGTCAGCAGCCGAGCACCGTAACAGATCAGTGAGCGTAACCGCTATACCACCGCGGCGGACGACCTATGCGCAACTCTGCTACCCAAAGGTAGCATATACAGTAACTCTAGTAATAGAGTCTTTTAGCAAGTTACGGAAATACGGTACGCAAATACGGTAAGCCGTACGGTACCGCTCCTCCTTCCCGGTCGTTGAGCGGCCAAAGCACAACCAGCGGGAAAGGAGGGACGCTACCGTACTGCCTTACCGTATTTGCGTACCGCATTTCCGTAACTTGCTAAAAGACTCTAATGACTACTGTTGGCGAAATATGGCGAAGAGATGGTTAACGTTTGCTAACGTTGGCTACCCGTTAACTCGTTATAACAGCATCATCATCTTAATTCAATCTCATTTACCGATGCTTGATTTGCCCGCCAATTACATATTTTATTTAGCTTCCTCTCAAAAACTTCACATAATACCCCTTAATCTAGGAAAATAGCAACACTCTCGCCCGCTCGCGCGTTTTCCTCCTCGATTCTCCTCGCGCTCCTTCCGCTCGCGCTGCGCACGGCACGTATTTTCGCCTTGCCTCCCGCGGACGGCCCGCAGCGTTCGATGGAGGCGCGAATGAATGAATGAATGAATGAATGAATGAATGAATGAATGAATGAATGAAAAACTTTATTTTTCCCTGATTAAAGGAAAGGGGGCAATGGGACAGAGGGTGGGGGGAGAGGAACTACTTGAAGTAGGCCTCTTCTGCCCTCTCAGTCCATTCCAGAATGGCCTCCTGATTGTCGGGTCTCGAGCTAAGCAAGGCAGCCTCCCACTAGCCACCATACTCCCACTGCTTCTCACTAGAAATTAAGCGTGTCAGAAAAGGGGGAAGAGCGTTGTTAGGGCAGTGTCACATGATGTGATTTAAGTCTGTTGTAGAGAGGCGCAGAATGTACAAGAGGGAGAAGGGTAACTGGAGGGATAAATGCGGTGTTGGAGGTAAGGGGTAGGAAAGGCGCGAGTGCAGCTGTCGCCAAATAATTTCGCACCTGCACGGAGATTTGCGAATGAGTGGCGGAAAGGTTCAACGTTCTCATCGGTAGTGTGTGCAAACATAGGCGTATCTACCGGGGGGCAAGCGGGGCGCTGCCCCCCCCCCCCCCCACTCCCAAAAGTCGGGGGGGGGGGCTGAGCCCCGCCACTTTTCTGAGCGTTCACTGCCGGCAGCGCAGTGCAAACCAACAACTATGGCGAAGTTTTCGTTCGACACAACTGTCACGAAATTAGATGATGAAATTTAGATGTATCCCCAGCTTCTGCAGTGAAGATCGACTTCCGTGCCTCACCACGACGCACCGTAGGTTCTATGCGGTATGAGTCGTCTATGAAGCGCTTTGATACCTTGCGCTCTTGCATTGTGGAGGAGGCTACAGCTGAGCGGGGGCTCTCAGGCGTCAGAGTCTACCGTCCTGTGTTTATTCCCTTCTACATGCAATCAAATTTGCATCACCGCCGACGCAAGCTAGGGCAGGAACCTGCAGCATTTATGAAGATTTCAGTCAATTAATGTTACTGCAGTTCACAGGAAATGCCTCTGCTTTTTCTTCGAAAACGTACAGCACTGCCTGCCCTATCCCCTTGGCTGAAGTGAGTCAATGAGCGCGCAGATGCGCTGAGTATTACTTGGGCAGAGCTGACGCGGAACGGTGGTGTATGAAGATTCCGCCTGTGTTTCCGAATTAATCTTATTCGCCTGGCTGATCATACTGTAGCTTGCAACAACCTTAGTAGCTTGGATTAGGGCGATAAAAAAACGCATCCTCAACAAAGAAGAGTTTACAGAACGATGCCGTATACGCGCACGAACGGTTGAACGACGTTATACAAGCCCTGACATTATTTATTATGCGCAAATAGATCCATGCCTGCTACGATAGCCTCTGCTAAACCATCGTCGCGATGCCATCTTCTCTTTCGTTCGGAACAAGACGAAACAAATAGTTTTGTTCGACGTATTAACAGTATGCGCGGTTTAGTGCGTACTCGTAATTCTGACATCGTAAGTTTCGCGGTTTGGTGACGTTGCGTAACAGGCAAGCTATTTTTAGCGCCGACCAACAATGAATAACCAAGAGCGAAGAAGTAATGGCGAGGAAAGGCAGTATCAGAAATAATTTAGTACCTTGATCTTCTACTAACAATACGCGGGAGTCATTGCGAGATGGGACGTTTTAGCTCCTTCCGTTGCATCGCGTTACGAACAGGCGCTATGGGCATGACGCAGAAGACTTCGACCGATCATTAACAGCAATTGGCTTATACGAGACAGGAAAAAAGAACGGAAATATTTGTTGTTATACCGGTTCAGATAGTCAATACAAGTGTCAGGTTCTGCCGCTTGCATAGCCATATTTACTGAGAGGAAGAGTGGCAAGGGCACACTTGCCCTCCTTGCCCCCGCTCTCAGAAATAAAAGGTCAAAGTGTGACGCCGAAGGTACCATTCGTTGACCTTCATAATCTTATACTTCCCACTCAATGCTTTTTCCGTAAAATCATATCGACGAAGCTTGCTCTTCTTGCTCATGAGGTTGCATTACAAAACTCAATGTCACAAAGTGGCACACGGCCTAATTTTAGACTTCTCCAAAGCTGTTCACTTCATCAACCACAACGTTTTGTTAAGAATGTTGGAATTTTATGGTACCGGAGGCATAGCAAGTTTTTGAACCTCATCCTATCTACAACGTGGAACTCAGATTGTAATATTTGCAGGTGAATTCTCAGATGGCAGTACCTCACAGGGAAGCGCTTTGTGGCCTCTTCTGTTTACACTCTCTATTTACCATATCCCAAACACTGATAGCAAAGCTAAATTTGTAATCTATGCAGATGGCGCGACTTTATCTTTTCTGATGAATTAAGGTTCGGAGCTAGTAACAAGGGTTAACAGACCCAAACTGGTATAAATCTACCTTGACGAACACATGATATGTGATAAACACGTAACGAGGATGAAGAGTAAACTCTGTAAAACAATTGGTATTGTACTAAAAAATTCTTTTCTGTACCCTATCAGTCGGCACGCTTCTGTACAAGGCACGTTTTTACAAAATAAATATTTCGCTTTGCTCGTTCGAGCAATGACCACCAATAAAAATATTACCAAGTGGCGCCTTTTCAAGCGCGTAGTGTATGCAATATGAAGTGCGCCGTACATACCTTTTTCATTGGCCTTTTTCTAATAAACGGTGCACTATTCAGGTTAATTCCATATACAATGACAATGTTCCAGAAAACACAAAGTTGGGCTATTGATAATATTACTGAATATATTAACAATAATTATAACATGGCAGAATCACTAGCTGGACTAAAAACAAACAAAACAAAATGTATACAGGCAAACCTCTAGACTGGTAAGTAAAGTATGTCAGTACTAATTGGGGAAAACCTTTGCTGCAGTTTTTACTAGCTCTGTTACTGAACACAATTAACGGTAACAACTTATTGATAGAAAAGAAATGTCACCAATTGAACTACGAAATGTACAAATTGGAGCGACACAAGGAACATATGCTCATCAATAATGATTCTTACAGTCACTTCTTTAAAATGTGTTGCTGGGCTGGTTGGTGCATGGATAAATTCTAGGAAAGCGGCGCATCAAAATACCAGGACGAGAGAGGACGCCACACGGTCAAGTTCACTTGTTGCCTCATCTCCTGTGCTAGTCTTTTCCTGCGCCGCTCTCCATGTATTTATCATTTTTTGAAAATGCTGAATAGTTAACGTATAAACAGTCGTGGCTGCAAATACTGCTTATATTTGCTTTTAAGGCGCGAAGGAAGACATTCACAACAAATGACACGGGACTGAGCGCCTCCCGTGTCCTTTCTTGTGATTGTGCTCCTTCGTGCCTTAAAAGCAAATATGAACGTAGACCAACTCGCCCATCGAAAAGTTCTCTAAAAACTACTGCTTGCGGATGTGTATGCTGCTTGTTCTCGGGCATGGCATGTAAAATGCATTGTCCTTTTTTATCATGTCGCTGGCGTCTGTATATATATATATATATATATATATATATATATATATATATATATATATATATATATATATATATATATATATATATATATATGAAATCTGCGTGTGTGCTTCGAAAGCCCCCCCCCCCCACACACACACACACACACTCGTGAACAAGTTGGTACGCCACTGTGTGCAAATGTCACGGAATGAAGTATGCCAATCCCGCGCTGTAAACGGCGCTTCCTCCGTAGCGAGTTGCGACACATCGGATGCTTGTGCCCGGGCTGTAAATCCTCGGTCACTGGCATGAGCCGCCTCGTTTCCGGCAAGGCCCTCATGCGCGGGAGTCCATATTAGTGCTACAGTTTGATCGAGGGGACTTTGGGCCAGTTCCGCGCCCCTGTGGTGTAACAAAATTTGAAGGATGGTGATAACGTGCTAAGATGCTTTACTTTGTGCATCTGATGTGGTATTGCATGTGGCACGCCCCGCTGTGTTTGTCTTTTCTTCCTTGCCTGTGCGCGTCCGCGCACCGCAGATATGTTAAACGCGCATTTTTGTAATGAGCTATATTCGCGAGTGCAACTAATCGATGTGGTCTCTAAACTGAACAAGACGCTTGAACAATTCCATGTGCAATCGATCAAGCGGTGACGGCAACCACTCATCGGCTACAATTATGAAAGCTGAGGTAAAGGACTTATATGGTATGGATTAACTATTATTTAGGAATCGGTGTCAAGGAGAGAGAGAGAACAACTTTATGAAATGCCTGCAGAGATGATGAGGCTCCCTCCACGCAGGGAGGACGAGCTTTCATCGCGACGCGGCCATTACGTCAGCCTCGTGCATTGTGCTCTTCGAGGCCTTGCTCCCGTTCTACTCCCGCGGGTCCGAGAGGGCCGCGGCCTAGTGATGCAGAACTATCGGTAAATTGACTATCGATAGTATCGATAGTATTTTTTTAACTATCGATAGTGTAAACAAACTATCGATAGTGCAATCGGTAGTACCATCGTTAATATTACTATAGCGATATTACTACCACGCGTGTTTATTGCTTTGTTTTGACGTATTCGGGTTTCACCTACAAAGACTGTTAGCAACGTTTGATGCAGACCGCGCCGTAATGTTTGAGAAGCTTCATAATTGTTTGAGCTCATTCTGTTAAGATTACGCGCCGGACGCGAATAGTCAAGTTTATTCGAGAGCTTGCGCGAGCACCAGCGATAACGCTGGAAAGTTTGATGACTGATGTATAAAGGACGACGCGTTCCACCGATGATCAGATTACTCAGCGGCTGACGACTGCTCCCGCCGCCATCAGTGCGCAGCATGTATCGCTTGTCTTTTGAATTTTGATTTTTTTTTTGGCACAAGTTCGCCCAAATAAAGAGCTCCGTATTTTCCAGTCTTGCGGCAGCATTCTTCACCGTCACAACCACGTGACAATGCTATCGATAGAGGTGTGAATAATGATGCGGTTGCTGGCCGGCAACATTGCCAAAATATTGCCACGCCCACTTCTTGTCTTGTTTTGATGTATTCGGGTTTGACCGGCAGTGACGGTTATCAACGCTCGACGCTGTCCGCGAAGTAGTGTTCGAGAGCTTCGCGTCTGTAGTAGATCGTTTTGTTAAGATTGCGCCCCGCACGCGAACGTTCCAGCTTTGTCTAGAGATTACGCCGCCACCAGCGATATTGCTGGAAAGTTCGATAGCGCCTGTATAAAAGCCGACGCGCTTGACCGCTTGTCAGTTGATCGACGGACGACGCCCTGTTCGCCGCTATCATTGTACAGCGTGTATTGCTGTAGTGCTAGTTCTCATTTTCCGGCCACAAGTTCGGCCAAATAAACAGTTTCATCCTGCAAAACGCCGACTGCTGTCTTCGTCGACGTCACGACCACGTGACAATATTTGCGATAGCCTACTACCAGCTTCGCTTAATTTATGAGCAATTTTTGGCAGAGAAATTAATTATTTCCGCAGTGAAAATGGCGGTATATATCCATCAATAAATTCGTATCCAAAAGCAACCAGTTACACCTTTCAATTACCTTCTTGATATTTTTTTATTTTGAAATCATAAAATGCAATATCAATTTGAAGCCGCGCAGTCCCACCAAATGTAAAGGCTTCCTTTCCGCTACAGCTGAACAGTTTGACTTTATAATCATATGTCAGCAAAGCACTCTGGTGAAGAACACAAGCATGTCAACTTTCTTGCCCTTCAGCCTGCTCCTCCGGCTCCGCTATGTACCACGCGCGCAGGGAACCAAGGTTATTCGGCAGTGAGTCCGCGCTGTTGATTTTATACTATCGATAGTACCATCGAATTTTTACTGTCGATAGCGCATCGATAGTATTTTCACCATCGATAGTTCGATAGTGACTCAGCTATCGATAGTACCATCGATAGTTCTGCATCACTACCGCGGCCCCCTTCCTGGGGCGCCGCCCCCCTTCTCGGTTTCGCTCGGTCGCTGTCTCTCTAGAGCTGCCGAGACCTGCCGGACGGCCTTGAGTTGTGTGTCTTGGTCGTAGATCCTCGTTGCAGCCTGTAGCTGCGGCGGGATCGTCGTGTTCTCACTGGCTTCTCTCGGATTTACGCTACAGTCCCAAAGAATGTGAGCCGCGGTAGCTCTCTCCTTCACGCACAGTCTACACACGTCACTGGCGTACACACTCGGACATACGTACTTAGCTAGCACCGGGGTGAGCAGGGACCCCGTCTGTAATTGTCTGTATAACACTGCCTCCTTCTGGGTAAGCAGGGACAGTTGGGCGAGTTGGTTGAAGTTCATCTTAAAAGGCGCGAAAAAAACCACAACGGACAGGTAGGAAGGAGACAGGACGTCCTGTCTCCTTCCTACCTGTCGTGTTTTTTTTTTTTTTGCGCCTTTTAAAGATTCCGGGTAAGCCCCGGTTGAGGTGGCGGCATAGTCTGCCTGTTCAGTCTGTACCATTTGGCTATTTCGTTGAAGGTGGTCATCCTGTCCTTAGCACTGTACCGCGACCAACACTCCGAGTCGGCCGTGTTTGCAGCTGCGCGGTTGGTTAGTCCTCGCGTGGCCACATTGGCCGTCTCGTTGTGGTTCGCGTTCCCGCGTTCCGACACATCACTGCCCACGTGTGCCGGAAACCACTTGATCACCGCAGCACTTCTGCGTCCGATGTCTTCGACCTTGCGCAGTATGCGCGCGGCCTCACTACATACCCTACCTTTGGCGTAGTTCTTCACTGCCGTTCTAGAGTCACACAGCACTGTAGTGCATTCGGGGTCGGAGACGGCCAAGGCGATGGCGACCTCATCCGCACTGTGCGCTTCTCGAGTCCGGACGCTCGCTGCGGTCTTCGTTGCACCCGTCGATGCTCCGACGAGGGAAACGCTAGGGGGCGCGGGGTAGGCAAGATGTCCTGACTTCACGCTCTGTAGTATTGAATCTTTTTTTCGGCGGATATCTCATGACAACGTCCGGAAAGTTGCTCAGTAGAATCGGGAAGTGTTCAGGAGTCTAACGATAGTGAATCCGAAGACCTGGACGAAGACATCGTGAAATTGCCACCACAACCGCCCCGACCACAGCTGATGGCTTGCCAACCCTAACGCCTGTTCAGCGACAGCCGGGCAGGTGAAGAGACGCTACAGCTCGGAGCGTCTCCAGCTGGGCCAAGGCATGAACGACAACGTGGATGGAGACGCGGTGACTGAAACAACCGACGCCCGTGCAGAAAACGGCGCTAACACACCGATGGACCTTACGAACGCCAACGACAACGCCTTGGTGAGTGATAAATCATCCGATCCTCACGACGCCGATGGAGCGGACTGGCAGCTTAGTCAAACGCTTCGCCAACGCAAGAAACAAGCCCAGGAACGCCGCAATCTTGCCGCGCTTCAGGCCCAGCAAAAGCAAATGGTTAACAGTCAAAAGATGGGATCGCGAGGACAGAAACTCCCTCCATTGCCTAAAGATGATTATAAAATTGTCATACGACCGCACCAAGGCCTGCCGTTGAAAGCGATTACTGCTCCTGCACTCGCTAGAGCAATTATCGAAGCCTGCGACAACCAGTTCACGGATGAGACTTTCATACTGCGTATCAACCGCGGCTCTAATATTGCCATATTATCCACTAAGTACTCCGAAGTGGCTGAACTCGTTCGGAAGCTCCAACAACTTGCCATCAATGGCAAACCGCACCCGGTGCGCGCCTATGTGGCTACGGGAGAAGAGGCACTCCGTGGAGTGGTGCATGGCATTCAACCCAACATGTCTATGGAAACTCTAATGACACATCTTCGCATACGCACACAAGGCGTCGAACTTGTGCAAGCCAGAATGATAGGCAACACTAAGAGCGCGGCCCTCACTTTCTATGGGGACAAGCTTCCTCGAACTGTCTATTTTTACGGAGAACTGATTTGCCACCCATTTAGAGCTACCTTGCAAGTTTGCAAGGTCTGCAGGGAAAAGGGACACCGTGCAGACGTTTGCCCGCAACCTGACAAACCCATCTGTAGACTCTGTGGCACACGCAACCCCACCACCGGGCATCCTTGCCAACTGATTTGTGCCTCTTGCGGGGAAGCTCATCTTACCGGGGATCCTGCGTGCTCTAAGAGGCTTAAGCCAGTGCAACTGCGCAACCGAACCAGCGAAAGAAGTGAGAAGCAACTACCTTCGCAAGCTTCCGAAGTTCCGCCGCGATGGTTTTCCTCTGAAGAAGAAGAAGAAGCTCTCAAACTCGGAGGACAGCCCGCTCGGACTCCATCTAGCTCTCGCTCTCGCTCAAAACAACGACCCCAGGCAACCAAGACGACGAACCAGGAAGCCCAGCAACCTAGCCAGGCAACTCCACTCAAGAAGCACAACAAGCAGCAACAGCAGGGGATGAAGACTCCAGATCTAGAGGTAAGGTGGGCAGACGTCGCGTCTTCCACGGCCGCTCCACTTACAGCCAGGCGTATCAGCAGGTTGTAACCGAAAACAAACAACTCGGAGCGCAACTTAACAGCTACGCCCAGAAAATAGACCTGTTAGAGAAGAAAATAGAACTGCTTTTAGAACACAGGCAGGCGGACAACACACAGCCACAATCAACGCAACCTGCACAAGCACAAGTGCGACAACTGACACCTACTCTGCGGTCTAGCGAGAGCAAAGAGCCGGCAGCTACTCCCCATCTCTCTTATGAACAAGCTGCACAGCCTATCACGCACCAGCAGATGCAGGGACTTCAACAGACACTGCTAGAACAATTACAAGTAAGTTTACAACAGCAAACAAGCCAACAATTTCAGCTTTTTTATCAAGAATTTCAAGAGCTTAAACGCCATGTAGATGAAACCCTCCAGAGCGCCCTAAAGAGGAGACGGAAGCCCAGTACCGACTCCAGGTGCCCAGGAGCGAAGGTAGTTGTAACATCAGATACAGAAGGACCTGCCTGCAGCAGCAATTTCCCTAATCGTGGCTAAGAACTTTCGGTCGCAGGAGAATCTCACGTTGTGGTCTTGGAACTGCCGTTCTCTTAAAAACAAACACGCCTCTCTAACACAATACGTCCGTGCAGCATTGATTCAACCTGATGTAATCTGTTTACAGGAAGCTGGCAAGGGCTCGAAACCGCTCACAGGCTATCGCCTACTATCAGACAGCGCAGATCCCAGAGTGGCATTGCTGGTGAAGAAGGACTTGGCAGTTACATACGATATCCACTCCACCCCAGAAATTACCTCACAAACGCTCACTATATGGCCAGCAAAGAAGGGGCGTCCCAAAGTAGTAATCTGCAATGTATACAGCCCACCTCAGGCGCGTTCGGCGGACTTTGACAGACTGCTATATGCACTCAATACCAACATAACCGGCAATGATCGCTTATTTTTTCTGGGCGACTTCAACGCGTGGAGCACTACCTGGGGCTATAGAGTAGATCGTCCGAAAGGAACAAAGCTGTTGGAAGTAACCCAACACTAGAATCTAGAGCTACTTACGCCTCCGGGTGTACCAACCAGACTAGGAAATAGCGTCACAGGAGACACCACCCCAGACCTTGCCTTTACAAACAACATGCGGCAGGTGCAATGGAATAACCTCGGGGAAACCCTCGGAAGTGACCATTATATAACACAGATACAATGCAACGCCACCCGCTTTAGACGGCCGCTGGGGTGATGCACATGAGAACAGACTCCACAAACCAGCCACAGCGCAAGAATGGGGAGAATACATCACTGAAATCCATGCTAAATTTACAAAGACGTACCAAAGCCACAGTGGACAGACCGGCAATAGACAACCACCTAGCACACCTGTGGGAGGCCCGACGGGGCCTTGTGAAAAGATGGAAACGCCAAAGGCTTAACCGTAAATTGAAGCAGCGAATCGCCCAGCTAACTGATGAAGCCAACACCTACGCTGCAGTGCTCACACAAAACAATTGGCGAACTTTCTGCGACTCATTAAAAGGCACCTTAGGAACCAAAAAAACTTGGGCCATCTTGCGTGCAATGATAGATCCTGCTAGCACGAGAACTGAAACGACAAATACATTAACAAAACTAGCCGCTGAATATAACGGGAGCGCCGACCAACTTCTCGAGGAGCTTGCAAAAATCTATATCGGCAGTGCCAGGTCCTCGACGTCGGGAAATGCAACTGGGCGACAATACATGGGGTCACCCAATCCAAACTTAGACGCTCCAATCGCGGTGGAGGAGCTTTATTCAGCCGCTCAAAGCTTCCAAAGAAACAGTGCCCCGGGACCTGATGGTGTCACCAACGCTATGATCAGGAATCTAGACAGAGGAACATTACAAGATCTCACCGACTACTTTAACAGCCAAATTTGGACACCACAAGGAGACCTACCCGCCCCGTGGAAAAAGGCCAATATAGTCCTCATACCCAAACCAGGTAAACCCAAAACACTGAATAACCTTCGTCCTATTTCTTTGACTTCGTGTCTGGGGAAGCTGTTTGATAAAGTCATACTGCAGCGACTTGAATTACATGTTGAAAAACAGCAGCTCATGCCCAATATGATGTTCCGCTTCCGCAGAGGTGTCTCGGCACAGGACATTTTTCTCATACTCAAGGAGGAAGTATTGAATCCACCCTCGGGCAGTCTGGATAACATAATCTTGGCATTGGATGTGCACAGAGCGTTTGACACTATCTCTCACGAAACGATACTGCAAGGATTGGAAGATATTGGATGTGGCCAACGCATTTACAACTATAGTATGTTGAAACTTTTTTGCGCAACCGCACTGCAACTCTCGCCATGGGTTCTATAAAATCCAACCCCTTAAGTATGCCCAATCAAGGCACACCGCAAGGTTCTGTATTGTCTCCCTTTCTTTTCAATGTCGGGCTACGCAGATTGGCCATAACGCTGACTCATGAAACCTGCCTTGGCTTTGCAATGTATGCAGACGATATCACCCTTTGGACCACACGGGGTTCCTACGGTGAACGCCAGGATACTCTGCAAACTGCCCTGAGTATAGTGGAAGACTACCTAAAAATAGCCGGGATGAGGTGCGCACCGGCAAAGTCAGAATACATTCATATACGACCATATAGGTCCCGGTCTCGACGAGCACCTGAGCTAACATTTTACTTGGGAGGATCCCCACTCAGAAGAGTTAATACCCTTCGGATACTCGGCATGTACATTCAAGAAACAACGAGCGTCAAGGTAGCCTTGGATAAGCAGAGGTATACAATAAAAAGCCTGACAGGACTTATTAGAAAAATATCCAGAGGAAATAATAGCATGACTGAACACGACACGCTGAGGCTTGTGCAAGCACTGGTTTTGAGCCGGCTTACCTACGCCCTCCCTTTCCAGGTAACCCGCAAAACAGCAGGAGCAAGCCGACATATTAATTCGACTGGCGACTAAAGCTGCCCTTGGACTACCTACCAGTACAAGCACTCAACACCTGCTAGCACTGGGGGTGCACAATACTTTCGAGGAGTTGACAGCTGCCACACTCATCTCCCAGCGAGAAAGGCTCTGCGGCACACCACAGGGGAAATTTCTCTTACAAAGACTCGGATTTCCAATCTCACCGCAATATTGTTCAGAAGCCACCGACCTACTCTCACAAAATCTCAGACAACGCATCGTGACGCAGCCTATCCCCCGCAATATGCATCCATATCACCATAAAGGACGCCGCAAAGCTCGAGTACAGAAGCTCCAACGACTAAAGGACCACCCTGACGTTTACTATACAGACGTTTGTCCCTACCCAAAGCAGCAAGGGCAAGCTCCCGCCTACGCTCTCGCTGTAGTCAACCGGGGCAAACTTGCCAACTCCGCGACCATACTTACTTCATCCTCCGCGGCAGCCGAGGCAACTGCTATCGCTCTCGCCATTCGAATGGCAGACCAACAAGGTATGTCTGCCTACGTGGTCTCAGACTCGCAGGCAGCTTGTCGAATGTAGCTCAAGGGCATATTACCAACAAGGGCCATCCAGCTACTGGGAAGCGAACTCCTCTTTGATCACGGGATAGTCTGGTGTCCGGCCCATACGGGCCAGGATGGCAATGAACTAGTTCATTGCCAAGCTCGAGTACTCAGCGGCCGAGCCCCAGGACGACCCGCCACTGAAGAGGACACAGATGATGGGGTGACACGGCGTGGCATCCTAGACAAACCAAGATTAGATCGCCGCATCAGGGCACCTCCTCACAAGGACCTCGACAGACACCAAGCGCGGGACTGGCGCCGCCTGCAGACCAATACCTATCCGAATCTGCATAGGGTTCACGTCATGCACCCAGAGAGATATCCCAACGCATGCCCGTGGTGCGGAGATATTCCAACACTCACACACATAACCTACCGCTGTCCCTAGCGACCGGCTACAGTCGACACAGGACATACGCACCCAATACAATACACACGTGGTCGTGGGAGGCGCGACTCGCTGAACGGACTCTGGGAAGCCAACTGGCAACCGTAAGTCAGGCCCGCCGAGCCGCTATAGCCAGTCGAGCCTTGGAAGAAGGGCCCCACCCGCAATGAACCACATTTTTTTTTTCAATAAATGTTTCTCTTCGACGACCACCGCCGCGTATGCGTCGCTGCTCCCTTGGTACTCTGCCGCGTCCACGTAGACGGCGCCTTCTTCTCTGGCGTGGAGGTCCACGAGAGCCTTGGCCCTTGCCAACCTCCGCTCCTTGTTGTGCTCGGGGTTCATGTTCTTCGGGATCGGGCAGACCCTGAGTTTTCTGTTGATGCTATCCGGTATAGGTATACGTCGTTCTGCTGCTTGCCTTCCCTCTGCTCGAGGCCAAGGACCCGCAGTATCTGTCTTCCGGTTCTCGTTTCAGAGAGACGCTCGAGTTGCGCCGTTCTCTGTGCCTCGGCTATTTCGTCCAGCGTGTTGTGGACTCCCAGCGCCATGAATTTTTCGGTGCTCGTGCTCCCGAGGAGACCGAGTGCCGCCTTATACACCTTGCGTATGGTGGCGTCTATCTTGTTACGTTCACTCGGCCTCCAGTTGTGGAAGGCCGCCACGTGTTATGTGGCTAACTGCAAAGGATTGAACGAGCCTAGTCAGGCTCTCCTCCTTCATTCCCGCTCTTCTGTTGGACACCCTCTTGAATGATGAGTCTCATTGCCGCGGCCGCTTTGCCCGCGAGCTTGTTCACCGTTTCACCGTTGACTCGGTTTTGCTCGATGAGCAGCCCGAGCACTCGAATCTTCTCGACCACCGGTATTACTTGTCCTCCGGCCGTCTTGATCGTGATCTTGGGACGCTCGTACTTGACTTCCATATTCTTTCTTTTCCTGCCCGCTCCTTTCGGTGGAATCACCAGCAGCTCTGACTTGGCCGGAGAGCAGACGAGTCCAGACTCGTCTAGCTGCTCCTCGATGGCGTTGACCGCCAGCTGCTTGCAGCGTTGTCTCGATGTGTCCGTCGCTTCTTCCCGGTACCCAAAGCGTAACGTCGTCGGCGTAGATGGTGTGCCGGACTCCCTTTACTCTAGCCGGTTGGCCACCCCGATCATCACGAGGTTGAAGAATAACGGGGAGATCACCGAACCCTGCGGGGTTCCGACGCTGCCCAGCTTCTTCTCTTCGAGCTGCAGGTCTCCCGCGCGGATTTGGGTGGTCCGTTCCGTCAGGAAGTCTTTGATGTACTCGTATGTTCTCCTGCCCATGTTTAGCCTGGATACTTGGGCCAGGATAGCCGAGTGTCTCACTTTATCGAAGGCGCTCTGCAGGTCCAGCCCGAGTATGGCTTTGTTGTCCTTGGTGCCCGTCATATCGTCGATCATCTCGTTCTTCAGTAAGATCATGGCGTCTTGCGTCCCGAGCTTGTTCCGAAACCCGATGATGGAATTTGAGTAAAGTTCCGACTCTTCTAGGTAACGCTGCCACCTGTTCATGAGAACGTGCTCGAGGAACTTTCCCACGCACGAAGTGAGCGAGATCGGCCTGAGGTTCTCTATGTTGGGCAGTTTACCAGGCTTGGGGATGAGGATCGTATTGGCTGTTTTCCATTAGTTTAAAAAAAAATACGCGGTATACCTCAAGAGAAAAAAGCATTCTAAAAAAGCATTCTGTATTTTAGGCAAGTGAAAGGCCTCTGGATAACTTATTCTGATAGAGCGTTCACACCGAAATGCCAAAAAAGGTCAAGTGTTAATTGGAATGTTACACGAAATGTTATAAGGAATGTTATATAGGCTGTCAGGCTCACTCCTTTAGGAAACGCAGCCGCTACAGCGAGCGAAGTGACCTATCGTACTGTCTATGGCTTCAACGCAATCTTCGCAATGAGAGCACAAGCACACAGATGTGAGCCGTCTGCTGATCCCCTCTAAGATACACGCGCTACCAAGGGAGACCGTGCCCGGTCGGTCATAGTACGCATCTCCCGCCGGAGGCACGCCGACCCCGCCTCCGGCTCCTATCTACATGCGCCCTCCGCGCGACGGAGACGGCCGGCTCGTTTCATCTCTGCTTGAGCTGAGTTCGTCGGCAGCACACGCGCGCTTTCGCTCGCACATGAAACATACGACGCGCGGGGCAATGTTAGGAGAAGGACTTTACACGGAATATGGCGGCGACGCCGACGGCAAAAATGCGTGGTGAAGTGCAATCGCAATAAAAAAAACTCACAGGGCCCCTTATGCATTCACTAGGACGACTCGAAGGCAAAAGCCATCTTTTTCTTCTCAGTCGATGTGTTGATCCTGCCTCGCCACCCTCTGAAAGCTTTCTGCACCTCACGTGGTTTTGCACTGCCTCCAGGATCGGTCCACCTTTGACCAAGCAAGGATGTCATGTGATGGCGTCACCATGAGACGTCAAAAATTTTGTTAATTTGTGACGTCATGATGACGTCATCATGTGATGATTTTTTGCATCACTTGTTGCTGACGCCGACGACGGGAGACGCCTACGTGGGCCGCCGGTGAATTTTCGCGTTGTGATGAAGCATCTGAGGCTTTCGTCTTGACATATACGCATTTGTGGTGCGAAGACTGAGGTAAAGTGAGCTAGAATAGGGTAGTGGGCTCACTCGCCGGCCGGCGCTAGCATTGCGGTGACGCCGCCAATGTCACAAAAACGTGCTTCGGCGCGCCTCCGCGGCGCGGCGCCACCGTCGCATCAAAATGTGGTGAGCGTTGGCGCTGGGGCAGTTGCTGGCTGTTGGAGTGGCGGTCGGTCCGTGCGAGTTTTGTTTTTTTGAGAACTCTTCGCGCTTTGCATCCTCAATCTGCTAGGTTCTTCTGCGAACAGCGATGTGGCCTGACAAGCATTGACCGTCTCACGAGGTTAAAATGCTTCCGAGGCGGCAAAAACCACTGTTTTGCGCCAGGCTGTCGGACAGGTTACGTCCACGTGAAGGGCAGCACGAAACCGTCTTTGTTAGGCGTTCCGAAGGATACAGCCCTGAGGAAGCAATGAGGAAGCCCTGGGAAAGGATTTGCATCGAGCGGACAAGGCACTGGACGACACATCTGCCGTGTGTCAAATTCATTTTGAGCCGAAGTATGTGCTACGGTACTACGGTGCATATATAATCGAAGGGAACGAAGTACGCACACCACGTGGGAACCATTGCCTACGATAGGACGCTGTGCCTACAATCCTGCCTAACTTGGCGTCGTATTTGACAAAGAAGACACCACGAGAAAGACCGACCCGAAAGAGAAAGCAATCGGGAAGCGTTCAAGGCGAGAAGAAGGTACGTTCTCGTGCCATGGCGATAACTGTTGAAGCACTGTGCCCAACATATGATGAATAAATGTTCATGTACTTGTGCCCAGTACCCGAGGAGAGTGGCTTCCTGTTTTTCTTATCTGTGGATTTTTACAGTGTTTGCATAGGAATATTCAGTGCAGAAATAGCCAAATTACAGAGCCAAGGTACTGGAGATCTGCAGAAAGAATGAGCAGCTCCAAGTCTTTAAATGCTGTGGAATGTGTAACATTAAGAGCTCGTGGTAAACTCCCGAGTGTTTGTCAAGGTCAGCATCGGCAGTAATTTCACATGCTCGTAAAACGCGTGCGTGACGAAGTAGTGCCCAAGAAATAACAAAGAATCCAGTTTACAATTGATAGCCGCAAAAACGCGTAAGCTTGAAAAGTTCGCCATCGCTGCTTATCACATCGTAAGAGCATTTATATGCATCTCAAATTTGCGCAGCATCCCTTGCATGCATCGAGTTCTGCATGCAGTTTAATCGCGCGTTTCGCGCGAGTTACGGCCGACAGAGTTTCAGAAAAGAATGTTTTCTGCAGCTTTACTCGCACGAGTACTAACGGTCTTCCGTGTGTTTCATTTACATCAGATAACTAGCTAACAGCAGAGCTGCATACACCATGCTACAGTGTTCTAGATGGTTACCATGCCTTACGCGCGCATGTAGGCCAACGCACCTAGCTTGCGCTAGTTTTCTTTCTTTATTTTTTATTGTCTCAGCGACATCGCATCACTGTTTACACGCCGAAATTCGCGTACGTTTCCGTCCAGTGCATATGATAACAGCGCACAAAAAAACATGATATCAGTTGCGCACAAACGCCTCCGTCAGGCAGTGGCTTACATTTAAGTCGCTGGTGGCGCCACCACACATGTGACATACCCGGCGTCAAGCAGGGGACCCCAGCAAGCCCACTACCCTCTTCTAGCTCACTTTAACTGAGGAAGCAGCGGAGCTGGTTGCATTGCCTTCCTCTTCACCCTCGCCTTCCCTTTCCCACCCCTTATAACACCATTTTCCGGACACGCTCAAGCGCCGCCATCTTGGACTGGTAACGTTGCAGTTTTGTATCCGTATCAAATAAACAAAGAGTGCTACGGTGAACTCGCATGCAAGAAAACTGTTGGGCCGGTACATTCAACGTTTCATGACCGTGACCATTTCATATTACGACATAGAAAACAGGCAGAACAATCGCTTACCAGTCCAAGATGGCGGCGCCCATGAATACAAGACTATGCTATGCTTTACCCTCTCACGTCCTCCTTTCCCTCCTCCTCCTCCTCACCCTCACTTCCATTTCCCACCCCTTGTCTATACTATACAGGCTATGCTTGCTCTCTTTTTATCTATCTCTTTTTGTGTCTGTTTTCTTTCTATCTCTTTTTCTGTCTGTCATATTTCTCTATCTTTTCTCTCTTGCGTCTTTCTCTCCATTTCTTTCCTTCTCTCTCTCTGTACTCGTTCTCTCTCCTTCTATCTTTTCTCTATTTCTTCCCTTGTTTCTTTACATTTATCTCTTTCTCAATCTTTCTCTCTCTCGGTTCTCATTCTCTCGCCCATCAGAGTTATTTCATCCCACGCCGGACAGATTGGCACGTGTTCTGGGAGCGAAGCAGAAGACTTACGAAGATGAAGGGCACTATAGCCTACCTATATATAGTACACTATAAGGGGACGAAAAGAGTGCGTGCCGGTTCATGATGATGATAGTTTTGAGTGTTGCCACACGGAATAACGAAAATCTTAACAGCTCCGTTGTAAAAAATATTCAGAGGGTCCCTTATGCATTCGCCTAGACGACACGGAAGGCGAAAGCCATTCAACGTGGCTATTTTGCCGGGTACTCAAAACTCGCACGCACTTTTAAAAATTCTTCACAAAAATTATGATTTATGGCGTAGCGGATACCTTGTTACTTGTATTAGAATTGGCCCGAGAGAGTTTCGAACGGACGCTAGAAACGCCGCTCTTCCAGCTTTCGAAGAGGCTTTGTGCTGCGTGTTCCGCGCAGGCCTGGCGTTTGCCCGCCGTAACCGACAGAGCGAACGAGGACGAAAGAGAGCCAATGCGGTAGCACTCGAGCGCTGGCATTTTCTGTGGCAATATGTAACGAAGGTTACATTGCTACGACTGTGGAAAGCCAAAACTTCAAACACAGTTGGCGTTGCCCAACACGAAGCTGCGCTCAGAATTCGCATTAGGCAGTATCGTAATCGTCGGTGATTTTTTTTTTTTTTACTCACGCGAACGTAACAAAAACAACGTGGATGTGCAGCTCACGCGTTCACGTTCAAAATTTCTGTACCTCACAACGCGACCTTAAACATGGGGATTAAAGCTTTCACGTTTAAAATTATTATAAAAATAAAAAAAAAGCATGGTCACCAGAATCTCCCATTCACATGCACGCGCAAAGATATTGGCTGACAAGATACACATCGCCGAGACGAGTATCATGTAATATTCAGCATCAGAATTGATGCTATTATAGTCAATTTTCTTATTTTAACAGCTGTGTAGTCTGATAGAGCCTAAGAATGAAGCGACAAACACCCCGAGAACGCTTTCCAACCACCGGCATGGACCTTTTGTCATAATGTCATAAGTTGAATCCCGCTATAACGAACTCCGCTACCATGAAATTTCCGTCACAACGAATAATTTTCGATTCCCGTCAGCCGCCTATAGAAAACAATGCGAAAAATGTCTCGTCATAGCGAATACCTTTCCTGGGTACTTTTGCTTCAAACGAAGTTTTCACGCGTGCTACCACAAAAGAAATGGAGCCTGCCTAGGACTGCCGCGAAGTTCCGCTAGCAACTCGGTGACACACCTCGGCACCACACGCACATCCCGGTAATTTTCCCCATTGAGATGCAGAGCAACAGATCGTCCATCCACCATGGTGCTGCCGGAGGGTTTGATACGCATGCGGGCGGCGATAGAAATCGTTCTTCAAGGACTCCCGCTTTGTTTTTGACGTGCGGGGGCTCAAAACCAGCGCCTCCTCTATTTTCAGTGCCTGGGCGAACGCTCTCCTCGGGCCGTCGAGCGCGCGCTCCGCGTCCGCTCGCCGCTGAACGGCCGCGCGTATCACGAGCTCACGAATTCGTGTTTGCATCCGAGTTTAATTGCATTTGTGCTTATTGCACTCTTTCACAGGTACAGGAGGATGGAAAGAAACGCGAACCTAGCGGCGCGCCGTTTTCATCACGCTCTAACCGTGGTGACAATAAAAAGATGCTAGATGGTCTTTTATTTGTCATGGATGACTTCGTCGTTTCATCAATCATCTATGCTATAACCACTTGAAAATAAATGCGAAACAGCAAAAGAATGCAGATGCCGCATGTTCGCGTGTCTTTCCATCCCGCTGTAAGTATTCCGCAGGCAGTCTGTCAGGCCGTGCTGCCGGTTCGATACTTGCACTCGAGTTTGATAGTATTCCCGTTTTATTTTCTATTTCAGGCTATTGCAACCGCCCCAATGCCTTAGTATGTCATACTGTTGTGTTCCACTCTGCAAATGGACCTGAAAGAAATCGATCACGATTGTCTTTTTTTTATTTCCCTTTATTGATAAAGAAAAAAAATCTCACAGGGTCCCTTATGCATTCATCTAAGACGACTGAAAGACGAAAAGCCATCTTCTTTCTTTTTCTTCTAGTCAATTTATTGAAAATTTCCTGCCTCCCTTCGAGATATTTCTGCGCCTAACGGGTTTTCTTGCAGCCTCAAGGATCGGAGGCAGTGCAAGCTTTCTGCACATCAGCGGAGGCATGCACTCGCATCCGTGATCGGCCCATTTTGACCAAGCGAAGATGTAATATGACGACGTCACGTGATGTGACGTCACGATTATGTCACAAAATTTTATTATCTGTGACGTCATATGATGACGTCATCACGTAATTATTTTTTGCATCACTCGTGCTGACGCCGTCGACGGTCAGTTTTCCACGTTTGATGAGGCATCTAAGGCTTTCGCCTTAATACACTGTTCGGCTGTCGTTGCATGAAATTCCAGCTGCCGCCGGTGTTTGGTAGAGGGTGGCTTGCAGTATTGGGCGGTATAATTGGTCTCCTAATACATCTTCAAACTACACTAGAATATGCAGCCGTCGTTTTACGACGCGTCCGTAGAATATAAGAAGCGGCGGCTTAAGAAGGATGCACTAGCGTCACTCTTAGCACACTACCGTTCACGTGTGCAGCCCAAGGTAACAACTGAACCAAGCAGGGCAAGTATCCCTAAACGTGACCGTGTTGCGGCCTAATAGTCAACCAATGCATGTAGTACCAGTAGCAACGCTGCCTCGGCGATCACAGCTATGTTGCATGCAGCGCTGACATTAGGTCCCGAAGCCTGAAGAATCGGAACCCATGGACACCACATTTACTACCGCGAACAACCGACATATTAGTACAGTCTCACAAATGTACAGTCTCACAATAAATGAGTGCACAAGGCTAGCAGGCTGCCCCATGCGACAAAAGCGGCCAGGTCGACAGCCATTAATTCGGCCTCTATAACTTTGCTCACTACCGGAAAAGGGCAAATGGAAGAGAAAGAAAGATACCTGAGGAGCCAGATATTGAGCTACAACAATCCGTCGACAAATACAAAGACGAGCGTCAAGCAACTGACAACAGGCCGCACCATTTTTCACGCCTATCACATTGGCTCAAGTTGAGAGTCGGCACTACGACTTTATACTTGAACGACAGCGTCGGTTCACACACATCGGCCAGCGTTGCAGGAAGCGCGCGGCATATGCAGCTGAATTTGGTTTTTTTTTTTTTTCGTACCACCACGATTTAACTGGTTTAAGCTCTGAAATGGTGGAATCACTTGGCATGGTTCCTCTTTTTCTGGCACCAGCTGTTACTTTCTCCCGGTGGCAACAAATGTAATTCTCAAAGGCTTTACGAAGGGAGCGGACGATCGCGTATATCCCTGGAAGCAGTCTAGTGACATTTCATGCTATTTAGCGCATGAACTCCACGCTTGCGTAAGTGTGCTACACCAGTAGACGGTTGCACACATGGGGGACTTTAAGCGCCCAAGCTTTCAGTATTCACTCTTGGCAAATGCTGCTTTCTAAATCGACTTTCAGACAACCGACTCTCAGTCAAGCGAACGTAACGGTGACAAACAATTTTCTCTTTTCTGCGCATCACGGCATGCGCTCCTCGGTATTGGGCTAGCGACGACGCGCGAGCGTCTCGATCAAATAGCCGCGAAAGACACGCGCCTTCAAAAGGGCTGGTTGCCCAGAACGACACAAGCGCTTAATGATTCCAGCTTACAAGTTTCATTATACTTTAAACAGCGCGAATACAGCCGAAACTGAAACATATAGCAGCCTCGAATGCCGCCACGGCATTCGTTTCCGCGAGCGACGACGCGACGGCAGCAACGGCAGGTTACTACGGTGGCGGCGCCGGCGGCTAAACCGCTAAACGCCGCACTAACGCCGACGGTCGGTTCCCATTGTGCTCCGCTCCTTCGCCCAGGCACAGAAAAATAGAGGAGGCGCTGCTCAAAACAATATAAACTGTTTCACCTCTAGCCGTGCGATCGTAAATGACAACCACGGCGTATGAAGGCACACGCGCGCCAAGCACGAACCTAGAC
>NC_051178.1:54232248-54295716 GCF_013339695.2 Rhipicephalus sanguineus
CTGGCTACGTCACAGTTTCGCCCCTATCTCTATGACAGGCCCTTCAAAGTTGTTAGTACCACCACGCCTTATGTTGCAGCTAACTTGAAGCACCCTTCAGGTCGTGGCACGATGGAGTCTGAGGCTTCAAGAATTCGACATTACCGTCGTGTACAAGTCCGGACGAAAAGACTCGGACGCCGACTGCCTGTCTCGTGCCCCCGTCGACGCGCCGCCGCAAGACGACGACGATGACTGCTTCCTTAGAACTATAGGTGCCGACGTCTTCGCCGTAAGGCAACGAGCCGACGCAGAACTGGGGGCCCTTATGGAGTACCGCGAGTGCAAGATCGCCGTTGTTCCGAAGGTATTTAAGCGAGGACTGCCATCGTTTTTCTTGCGAAACGGCGTTCTCCCGAAGAAGAACTTCGCGCCACTTCGAACCGACTACCTTCTTGTCGTGCCCTCATCATTGCGACCAGAAGTCCTCCAGGCCCTACACGA
This sequence comes from Rhipicephalus sanguineus, assembly GCF_013339695.2. Taxonomy (NCBI): domain Eukaryota; kingdom Metazoa; phylum Arthropoda; class Arachnida; order Ixodida; family Ixodidae; genus Rhipicephalus; species Rhipicephalus sanguineus. Next base: position 54,232,732 of record NC_051178.1, read on the forward strand.
CGACTCGACGGCTGGACACCTCGGTGTTTCCCGTAACCTCGCCAGAATACAGGAAAAATACTACTGGCCACGCCTTTCTGCCGACATCGCCCACTACGTTAAGACTTGCCGATATTGCAAGCGACGGAAGACACCGCCGACTAGGCCAGCGGGGCTTCTGCAGCCAATCGAACCACCTCATCGGCCGTTCAAGCAAATCGGGATAGACCTACTGGGGCCGTTACCGACGTCGACTTCCGGCAACAAGGGGATCATCGTGGCAGCTGACTACCTCACCCGCTACGCCGAGACGAAGACCTTGCCCAAAGGCAGTGCCGCCGAGGTAGCCAAGTTCTTCGTGGAGCACGTCGTCTTGCGTCATGGTGCCCCAGAGGTCCTCATCACAGACAGAGGTACCGCATTTACTGCGGACCTAACTCAGGCGATCTTCAAATACAGCGAGACGAGCCACCGCCACACCACCGCCTACCACCCGCAGACCAATGGCCTCACCGAGCGTCTAAATAAGACCATCGCCGACATGCTGGCCATGTACGTCGACGTCGAACACAAGACAGTGGACGCCATGCTTCCGTACGTGACCTTCGCGTACAACACGGCCGTACAAGAAACGACCCAGATGACGCCATACAAGTTGGTCTACGGACGGAGCCCGGCAGCGACGCTCGACGCCATGTTACCAAACGTGACCAACGAGGAAAACATCGACGTGACCACCTACCTACAGCGCGCCGAAGAAGCACGACAGCTCGCCCGCCTAGGGATCAAGAACCAGCAGACGACTGACAGCCGCCGCTACAGCCTTCGACGACGCCACATGAAATACCAACCCGGTGACCGTGTATGGGTATGGACGCCAATACGCCGACGAGGACTTAGTGAGAAGCTTCTTCGACGATACTTCGGACCGTACAGGGTACTTCGACGCCTGGGCACACTCGACTATGAGGTTGCTCCTGACGGCATTACGAACTCTCAGCGGCGCCGTGCGCGACCTGAAGTCGTCCATGTCATGCGCCTCAAGCCATATTACGCGAATCTGAGGACTGTACTTTGCTTTATTATTGTAGGATCTTGCTTGTGCTTATTGTACTTCCATGCTTTAATCTTGTTGTTTATTGTTGCATGCATTGTCCACCTCCCCCACCCCCAACCATGTTCTGTTTTAAGCATCGGGACGATGCTTTTTTAGAGGGGGCATTGCCACGTGCGTTCTTAGTATCACTTTTGCTGTATTCAGTTTTCGCCCACAAAGACTGTCAGCAACGCTCAGCGCGAACCGCGCCTCACTGTTCGAGAAGCTTCGCGATTATTGTGGATCGGGTTTTTAAGATTGCGCGCAAAACGCGAACACTCGAGCTTATTCTAGAACTTGCGCGACAACCAGCGATAACGCTGGAATATTCGACGGCACATGTATAAATGCTGACGCGCTTCACCGCTTGCGAGTTGATCGACGGTCGACGCTCTGTTCGCCTCAATCAGTATATTGCTGTACTTTGAGTTTCTCGGCCACAAGTTCGGCCAACGAAAGAGTTTCATCTCGGACGTGCTGACTGCTGCCTTCGTCGACGTCACGACCTAGTGACAATATCTTGTAGATTATACAAGTGTGTCCAGAGAAATCTATCCCAAAATTTATCTCGCCTTGAAAATTTTGTCAGTGCTGCTTTAAAGGAATAGAAGAGAGCCGAGTGGGTCAGGGAACAAACGGGTGTTAACGACATCTTAGTCAAAATCAAGAACAACAAATGGGCACCTCAGGGTATGGATCGCGGAGGCAATATAACCGCTGGTCATTTAGTAACAAAATGGATTCCAAGAGAAGGCAATCGCGAGACGTGGAGGCAAAAAGTTAGGTGGAAGAAGTTGTAAGCACTTCTTCACAAAATGTGATGAAGTTTGCGGCGACAGCGGCCGCAGCAAGCACACGACCGGGTTAAATGGCAAGACATATTAGAGGCATTTGCCCTGAAGTGGGCGTAGTCTGGCTGATGATGATGATGATGACCCAAGGCTACTCGGCACACGTACCTAATGACACCAACAGCAGATAATGGAAGTGTGGGACGAATAGGGGGAAATTACTTGTATGTTTAACCGTAGTGTAATACTTATGACTTAGACGGAAAGGTAATAAAGTTGGTGAAAAAGCTAATTACGACACGTGGGACAGTTAACGAACTTACCGCAGGTAGGTCAACAGTGGTCAATGCGGCAAAATTACTACACCATCGATTTCTTTTCCGTGGAGGAATATAATTTTTGGAAAACCTCAAAAACTCGCAAAATATGTGCGATAAGAAAGAGCGATTTTTAGAAACTGAACCTGAGTTGAGGGATGAGAAGCAGGAAATTTCGGACAACATTTCTGTCGTGTGTGACGCAAACAGATCACTCACTTTTTGTCTTCTCTCAATGTGACAGAACCTTGCTCCTTTTGCACGTTGCTTGTTCCAGGAGAGTCTTGCACACATGTGGACATTTGTTGACTGGTCCGTCTTGGGCTTTGACCATAGCTGGACATCTGTGATAGAAAAGTACGGAGCCACTTATCATAGGTCGAAATTAGTAAGATAGAACCCAGTGTAAAAAAACGATCATTGCAGAAATGAGCGTTGATGCGTTTTGCATCGCTGTTGTGACAAATCAAAATGATCCCCGTCAGCACATCTACAGCAAGGTCTTTCCTCATTAGGCACCTTAACGATTGGCTGCAGAAGCAAAACCTGTCGAAGTGCGGCATGCAATGCGCCTGAGGTCTGCTGCAGAAGCCTTCAACTTCGTATCAAGAATATGGCAAAAGTTACCAGGACGGGCGACGACAACTGTTTGTGCACGCACATAATCGTGGGACGAATGGACACTTACGATTTTACTGGTACATTACATACAGTGACCACCATATATGTGAGCATTGGTAGCAGCTAAGCATTATAAGGAAGACACTGAACGAGTGTCTGCTGCAGATGAAGAATAAAACAGCGCTTAAGACGGGACGAGATGAAGACAAAGACGTCAGTGCCGTGTCTGTCTTCATTTCGTCCCGTCTTAAGCGTTCTTTTATTCTGCATATACAATATACCAACCAGCCCAATCAAACATGTTGGCCAAGGAGTATCCAGTTTTCGTATGCTGCGCAGTGCTGCACCGCATAATATGCAAGCTAATGTGCATATAAAAGCAGCTCCTGAAACCTCGCGGCGTTCTCAACCTCCACATCAGTGCCTAAATACGCCGTTTGGAGGCGCACGAAAGATCATTGGTCAAAGCGATATCACGTGACCTGCCGGCTCAGGCAATGGCGTTTCAGCGGACGCCTCGAGACGACGTGAATCAGCCGCTAGATTTGAAATCCGCGCGCTTCCGCCCGATTCGTCACAGCGAGATCACGTGACCTGCCGGTTCAGCCAGTGGCACATAACCAACTTGGAGTTGTCTACGGATGCCGTCTACTACTGCGGCACAGGTTAAACTACGACAGCTTAGCTGCAAAATAGAATCGTAGTTGCAAAAGAGGTACGGCGAAATATAAACAACCACGTTGGGGTTGCGTTAATTAAACGCAACGAAGATGGCACGATGACCTCATGCGTAGCAATATGCCTTGGTCACGAGTGCGAGATCAACACCCGCCAGCATCGTCTACCTGTTTATCAAGAGGTCGATAGCTTGTCTTTACTACATGCCAACTCCCGGGCGTAAGATCGCTTATACGCTGACGTAGAAATGGACTTTAGTTACGCGAGGTGTGCACCGCAATCCGCTAAGAATCCTTTCATTGCGACCTCACTTTGCTAGTGTACGAAATAAAAATATCGTACGCCCGTAGTATAAACGACGCTCCACATTATCACAAGGGAACATTTCAGTAGGTACTTTGCAGTACAAGTATTATCAACGCAGTCATACTGTCGCCTCAGCATAAACATTTTATAAAAAATTAAAGCATGGATATCATGTGAAATGACTGGTGACGTCCTGATTACCGACTGTTGATACATAGACAGCGGTGCGCATTTCTCCCTCCTTCGTATGAAGGTTTATGCCGGCATCCACGATTAAATATTCAAAGCTACCAGCGCCTGGCTTGGATTCTTATTGCTCTGGCTACATCTATGGTATGAAGAAATTTTCAAACTGGGTTATGAAAGCAGCCATTCTTTCAGCAATTTGTTTTGTGTGAACGTACGCTTCTATATTGCATGCGAAGCCGAACTGGCGAAACACCGACGGCGAGCGCCCATGTTGCCAATACACCTTCGCGGCCGCCGCTGAGCAATAAAAGCAGGGTCGTTTTGTTAGGTAGGTTCGATCTGGTGTTCGCATTAGACGTATGCAGCCTAGTGAGAGTTTTCGCTGGCTGCATCCTAACGAATCTCTGAATAACATTATTCCAAAAAGAATAACACTTACACAAAAGAAACGCTGTTTCAAGAAGACAATGCATTTGAATGGCATCGAGAGCAGTGACAAGAGTGAACCGCCTGCATTAACGAAATCATGTATGAGGACTTCATGCGAATGAAACCCGTAGCACACTTTGCTTTCAACTGCCTCTTAAATACTTTACTTGGCTGCCTCGACAGCTTGCGAGGAAAAAATGTAGATGTCATACCAGTTTGGCCGCAGAGGCTTGCACGAGTGCACAGTTGAGTGTAGTTGAAATACTGAACGGGCTGGCACTTGTCGCTTGCGGAGAATGAGAAGCGCGGGAGGGTGCCTCAGCGAAGCTCAGGCGCTGCTCATTAGGGGAGACGCGCGCTCCAGACTGGCCGTTAACTTCGATGCCCGATGCGCGCGTCGTGCCTGGAGCTTGGGGCCCACGGCCCCTTCAGCTCGGGCGATACCATTCTGAGAAGGGGGTGATGCCAGGGACGTCGCCGCACCGGTAGCGCTGGTATTGTGAGGCGCCCCGGCAACAGTATCTTTAACGTATTGCTTGTTAATCAAGCAGTGAACAGGGCTGCGCGCTTTATTGACCTGTTCTGAGCACAGTGCATGCTTACTAGAGTGTACATTCACTACATAGTGAGCGGCACACTCACTATGTAAAATTTATGGATGGTGTTTTCTTGGGCCAAGGACCGAAACATAAAGAAAGTGTGCGCCGCTAATATTAAGAGAGACATGATAGAGCTAAAGCAGTGCTGTATTACCGTACGGTTTACGTTTCGCTATTTAGGTTTTCGTCCTAACGCACTGCGATGATTGAAAACGTTTAAACTGGCCGTGTTAATCAACGGATTGGGTTGTTTGGTGATCGAAAGTGACATACGCATATCGGAATTACACCGTTGCGTGCCTATCGCTGTCTTTCTGGATTGGCAGTTGATGCCTGCAGGTATACACTTCTACTTTAGGAAATTACCTGAATAGCGCCTGCCGCAGTATAGTATTACCTGGGACTTCCCGTTAGAGAATAAAGTGACAGCGACTGCAGTTGTATTATGGGTAGGCATAATCACTAATGGCACCTTCAATGGCGGGAGTGTGTGACAAAAGATTTCTCTATATGGCCTGTAAAGAGGGAAGTAAATACCCGTGAGTGCGAAGAGACGCCTCAACACGAACGAGTACCCTGACTCTGAGTAGACTTGAGCATGAAAGTGACTAAGCGCCGCTAAGCGCGGAAGGCGGGAGTATCACCACAAGTGAGCAGTGTTATTGCGCCTTAACTGTGTTTGCCCCGAAAGCTAGATAGCATCTCAAGGTTGCTAATTTACGCTGATATGTGTGCGCGTTGGCAACCCTTTCCCTACTACTGCGCTCAGTGATCTACACTGAGTGTTCTCTGGCATGCAATGCACTCTTTTAACGCGACTGCGCTAAAGAGTTAGTTCCGCAGAAATTCCGGTGTCGGCTTCGTTTGTTTTGAATAAAAAACCTGCGTTGTCCGTGAGAGAAAAATCGAGAAAGACACAAATAAAATGAGCAATAAAAATCATCGGTTTGACTGAGGATCGAATCCAGGCGTTCTGCGGGGCAAACAGGTGTTCAACCATAGAACCACGTCATTCCTTGTAACTGTTGCGGAAAACAACACTATATGAATGTCATGTATGGGCAGGAGTCTCCCTAACGCATGGAATAGTGCATTCCAGAAGCGTAAGATCGCGCCAGGCGTCAAAGCATGTGAATTGCGCAACCAGCGGGCGTTTTAAAGTCCCACCCATTACAAAGCGCTCAGACATATTTAATGATTGTTGTTTATACCACGCTAATCACACGTATATTAAATAAGAAGCATTTCTTCGCTAACTCAAGACACTTTGAACGTTTCTATCTATCTATCTATCTATCTATCTATCTATCTATCTATCTATCTATCTATCTATCTATCTATCTATCTATCTATCTATCTATCTATCTATCTATCTATCTATCTATCTATCTATCTATCTATCTAGCCGCGTACGTCTGGGTGATCTCGTGAAGTCCTGATCACGTCCTTAACTAGGTGTACACTAAAATTGGTATGGGAGGGTGAGATCGTTTGACAAGTATGACTGCCTGGTCATGACATGAATAACGTGAAAATCCGGTCCCGAACGTCATCAAACTCTTTCCGTCAGACACCTTTGACACATAACCGTATACCACGGGACGTGGTATTCGGGTATGCGCCACAAGTGATTGACAGTTTATATCTACCTAGAAACGGCGAGGACAGACAATGGTAATTAAATGCGAGAGCGTTAGAGAAACCGGCATCGGCAGCGCTGACCCGACGAATGCAATGAATAAAAATCAGGATTGCAGCAGGAATTGAACCCAAGCAGTCTGCGTAGCAGTCAGGTGCACTACCTAAGAGCCACGCGAGGTCTTGAAACTGCTTTGGAAAAGACACCATGCAGGCGTAATGTCGGTGCAACGTAGATTGTGGCTGCAGTGTTCGCCATCTATTTTTTAACAAATCAATCAACATTACGTATGTACTCCTATGATGCAGGCGCCATGTCGGGTTAACGTCAATTGTGGTTCCAGTGTTGGCTCCGCTTTTATAGCAGTCTAATAAACATTGCTTTTGTATTCCTATGATTCAGCAACCTATACTCAAGCATTGCTAGATCCAGGAGTACGCTAACGAAAGCGTGACATTCATATCGTCGCACTGTAAAGTGAACTTCGTTTCGATCATACTTAGGTCTGTGCTCTAACGTGAGTGCTGAAGTTGTGTGAAACCATAAGTTTCCCTTTAAACGCTAGTGTAGTCGACGTTTCCGTTAAGCCCACGACCTGCACAAAACTGCTACACTTACAAAAACACGTCGATCCAACTCGTAACGCTTGACTCGAAGCCCAAAAATGCAGCATAGACATTTACTCACCGACTGCTTCGCGTGAAACCTATTCCCACAACGCGGGGTATCTGCAGAATTTCTGTTTGTTTGTATTTTATTGCTATGTTGTTTATACTTTGTTGCTTTTTTTTGCACGCAGTACAACTGTGTAGTTCCCCACTCATTCCATAGCCTCAAACAGGGCTGCAATATGTATACATAAAAAATACAGCCATATGTCGATTAATCTTTTCGAAAGAGAGACAAGGTTTCTGGATGGCGCGTAGATTTGACGTGAACTGTGCCGGTCTTGTTGCTGCAACGCACACCTCGTGTCAGGAGGTTTTTTTGATAGAACGGCCCAAGAACCATGAAACCGTTGCTTGATTTCAGCTCTAGCCATTCCAAGCTTATCAAACAGGGTATAGCACTCTCTTGCATCCACTCTGCCCTAGAACGAACATGCGTACACGGTCTCTGCCATAGTTTCGACGAACAAGTGGCTAGTCTAAGGAGAGCAGGATTCCGGGACGTCGCAATCGCAAAGGCGTGCGAAAAACTGATGAAAGACAAAAAGTCAGTGCAGCAAGAGACTGCGCAAAGTGAAAGTACCCGTAAGCGAAACAGACGCGCGGTTTTACCCTACGCACACAAGCTTTCACATGGCCTAAAAAACGTCGCTAAGCGCTACGGGTTGGATGTCGTCTTTCCTATCCAAACAAGTTGTCCGGCATGTGCGCCCGCGCGAACAAGTGCGCACAGCCGAGTGGGTCTAAAGAAACAAACATCTATTGTGGTACTCAACACACGTCCAAGTTTGTTGACTGCGATGTAGGAATCGTGTATCAGATCCCGTTGTCGTGCGGTAGATCTTATATAGGACAGAGTGGAATTTGCCTGAATCTTCGTTTGGAAGAACACAAGCGTTCATTAACACAATAGGTGCATTCTCATGTAGCAGGTCATTGCCGGGAGTGCGGGCCCGCACTTTACTGATGCCACGGTTCTTTCGAGGCACAAAAAGCAGCTTGCCCGAGATATTATCGAGGCCTTCCACATTAGAAGAAGCTACGAAAAATGCGTTAGCCAGCCATCGATTAAGCTATGGGATAGGGAATACGAGTTTTTCGTCAGCACGTTCGGCAATGTGACATAAAATTCGTTTTGCGCATGCTATGTTAAGGGGTGTTAAGATCGCGTGGCCTCCATTCGCTGCGGGGCGCCGGGACAGAATAAATGAGGCAGCCCCAATCTGCAGCGAGAAGAAAAGCGTGAGGGCGCGCTCTGCACTTTTGCAGGGAAGGTTGAGCTCGAAACACCTTTGTTGCGGGTGCCGTAGTCGAAGTATGATACTTTGCGCCTCCGTGCCCCCGGAAGGGCTGCGACGCCGAGTTTCCCCGAATACGGAGAAGTGGGGCCTCAAACCGCAGCGCAATGTGTCTCCGACTGACAGGATGTCGGCGCCCGGTTCGGCGCCAGCTGCCCAGACCCATGCTATGGGGCGAGAGGGGAAGCCTGGCCTGCGGTCGCTATTCGACACCGTGGGTGGTCCTTGAGCAGCGAGACGAAGGACTCGCCGCATCCCGCATGCTGGAGGCATGTTTTCCACGAAGAGACGGCGTTGCAAGAACAATACGCGTGCGTGTGTGTATGTGCGTGTGTTGGGGGCGGTTCCAGCGAAGTGACCCGTGGAAATCGTGACCTGATTGGCAAGAAACGTTGTCCCCTGTTTCCCTAGATCTGGCATCTAAGGACTGCGAAGGGTGTAAAAGACGCCATCAAATGCATGAGATACAGAAACTAGAACCAACTTTGAATCTGTAGACATGTAAATAAATCTCTTGTACGCTTCATCGGCTCCTCAGTCCGGTTCCTCCAACAGCAGCTCTTCTTGAAGACGAGGTTTGCGACCGCCTGCCTGTACGCGAGGAAACCAGGGCAGTCGGGAGAGCCTCCATATTCCAATCGGGGCAACTGCCAGGGATGTTCTTTTCGTTTTTCGCCGGAAGTATAAGTCATGTGACTCAATTATTTCTTGTTTTTTTTTGTGTGTTTTCCGAACAAAAATTCAGTTGAGACTCAGGGCAAGTCGTGTGCACTTCTGTCCATTGTCGCTTTTTGTGAGCGCTGCACAGTCCTAATTATGAGCACAGGCGTGCGCACAGGGGGAGGGAGGGGGGCAGGTGGGGTGGGCGGCCGCCCCCCCTAATCACCTAAGAGGGAGGCACAAAATCTGCCCCGTACATTGACCCGTCTAGTCACCTAAGGGGGGGCGCAAAATCTGCCCATACATTGACTTAATAGGGTGGGGGGAGCGCTGCGATGAACCTTTCCCCCCCTGATGGGGAACTCTGCGCACGCCTATGAGTATGAGCATATCATTATAGAATACCCGAAATATGACGAACAACGCGCTCAACTGAGTGATCGATTGAGTTTAAGAAGTTATCACGATAGAATTATGATTTTCTTAGTAGTGATCCTGTATGTTACTTTTCTTTTTGTCTTTTATTGCTTTGTTAAACAGGGAAATGTATTCCTGACGCTTTCTTATAAAGCTTTTGCATACTACACGGCATTTTGTGTGGCTCTTGCGTCTGTTTTTAATTTTTACTATGCAAATAAACATTAGTATTATTTGAGTAATATTGCTGCAAGTTGGATAGGCACCATTTCACTGAAAATTATGTATCACTCGTTTGTTTGCTATGTCTGGTTTTCAAACGGTGCACGATCAAAGCATGGTATCGTTGGGAACGACAAGCAATGATTATAGCGTATTTTCATCTCTTTTTATTCCTGCATCCTACTCAAGAGCTGGCACTTTGTTGTATTCAGCATACTTACTGTCTGCTCGTATGTGTTATCCCCACTGCCTTCTAATGGACAATAATATGACGGGTTTTATTCTTTCTCAAGTGAATTCGCTTCTGAAAGATCTGGGCACGTCACCCCTATCTGTGCTTTACATTATTATGCTGTCTGCACGTCGCAAAAAACGCGACCTCTTTGCTGTTCTTGATCAGTTTAATTATGATTTTCCGTAGTTGTGCTTACAGAAACATAGTACCGTGATGACTCGGACGTTATCAGCATCGAAAGTTACAATCCAGTATTCATAAATAGAAAAATAAGAGCCGGTGGCGGTGTATGTATGTACCTTAAACATGAAATGAGACGTGGATTTCAAAATGAATGGTCTCAATGCTCGGATGATATTGAAGTTGTATCTGTTAACGTGGAAAACTGTGTTTATGGCAATGTGTAGACCACCCGATGGCAATATTAACAATATTATGCAGTTCTTAGGTAAAATGTTTTCTGTTGTTAATGACCATAATTATAAACGCGTATTAGTAGGTGGCTTGGATGCTGATATGTTAGCAAACACAAATAGGCAAAATGAGCTTTCCTCACTTCTTGATTCTTACTTTTTATAAATGTCATTGCCAATATCACTCGTATTATTAAGTCAAGCGCAACACTAAAAGACCTGTTTGTAACAAGCTTGTCCTTTGAATTCATATTTTCAGGCAATATATCTACCGCTATTAGCGACCACCTTACTATATAACTTATGTCTCCCTAATCCCATTATCAGCCTTGACAGCCCGCTTACGGTATATATTGTCGACCTACTAATTCAAAATCTTTTTCGCACTTTCCTGAATAAATTGGGCAAACGAATTGGGTGGAGTTGTTTTCTTTGTCATCTGCTAATTTAGCTTCTTACTATTGCATGAGAACGTTCAGTTACGGTTTGCAAAAGACATTTTCCTCTTAGGGCTTTCAAAAAAGCCAAAGCGTGCTCGCAAACTCGGATGACTATGGAGATCCTAAAGATGATGAAGGAAAAAGCGATTATTTCAGGTATTCCTAGCTACCCGAAATCCAGATGACCTGAAGATGTTTAAAAATATAGAAATTCAGTTATTAAATTACAACGGCAAGCAAAAGAAAATTATTACAATTCCATATTTGAGGGCGTAACAGATACCAAACGAATGTGGACTAAGGAACACTCCGTCATATCTCCGGTAGAGCTATAAATAACTTAAAACTTGAAGTTCACAATGAAGTTATTAAAGGTAAGGAGGTAGCGGATAAGTTTAATCAATACTTCGTATCTATAACTGAAAGCACACATCAAACAAGTGCCTTCGAGTACTTACCAGCGCAGCTCAAGGAGTGAGTCAGTAAAAACTTTTGTTAAACATGTCCAGCGTCATTGAGCGGGGTGGGGCTACAGGCACACCGGCCTAGGTGACGGCCTCGAGTCCTTGGACCCGGGCGGCATCCTGAGCGTGCCGGACGGCCCACAGTTGATCCAGGCCAAGACGGCCCACAGCAGAGCCGTCTCCCATCGCACCTCGCGGTTCGAGACTTCCATGTCTACCGGGTTCGTAGGGGACTGCTGCCTGCAACCGGTACCTCCCACAGCATGTGCTGCAGCGTCGCGCTTTCTATTCTTCTTCTCCCTGACGCAACGACAAAAGCGGGTACAACCTGGTTAACGTCCCTGCCTCTCCTTCGCTTTTATCTCTCTCTCTCTCACACGCATCGGACGTATAAATGTCTGGGTAGCAGAGGCGAAGGATCACTCTATTCGGGTACGTGTGTGTCTGTAGTTGTCTCCAGGCAACCTGGTGTTTCTTGTTTAGTTATCAATATTTTTTTGCCCAACAGATGAAGAGGTAATAGGCGTATTTTAAAGTTTCAGGTTGACTAAGAGTGAGGATTTAATTGGTTTAAAAATGGAACCGATTAAACATGTTGTTGATCTCCTTTGCCCATGTCTGACACACATTTACAACTTTTCCTTAAACATTGGTATTTTCCCACAGAATTGCAAGAATGCTGAGGTGACGGTACTCTATAAAAAAGGAGATAAAACGTTCTACAAATAAAAATTAATTACAGGCCCATTTCCATTCTCTAGCATTTCTTCAAAGGACTTGAAAAAATTATATTAGACTGTGAAAAATTTTTGACAAAGATTCTGTTATAACTCAATCACAATATGGTTTTAGATCAGGTTTTTGAACCGAAAGCGCCCTTCTGTTTCAAAAAGGATGGATTCTAAAAAATATCGAAGAAAAAGAAGTCAAATTGGGGATATTTTTAGATATGTCGAAGGCCTTCGACGATACGATATTAGGAAAACTGCAGTGTTATGGAATTCGTGGTGTAGCCTTCTATCTAACCAAGAGCTATTTAACAGACACCAGTTAGTATATGTAAGCAGGACAATCTCTTCTGTGCAAACTGCTACATATGGTGTTCCCCAAGGCAGCATATTGGGGCTGCTTTTGTTTATCGCATTCATAAACGAGTTTGTACACGTTGAGCCCAATACATAATCTATGCAGATTACACAAGCTTATTGGTTTCAGCTACAAACATAAATGATCTCGTGAATGCAGTTAACTCAACATTACAAAAGATATACACTCGGACTCTTAGTAATTCTTTACTCATAAACTGCTCCAATACAAAAGCTGTTTTTCGCTCCAAGTCCGCACTTAATGAGGTCACTCGTTCCTGTAGTCTTATGTTAAACAACAGCAAAACTGATTTCTCTTCTACCACGAAATCTTTAGGCGTTGTTTTTCATGACCAAGTGAAATGGGACCAGCATACGGAAGTTTTGTACAATAAGCCCTGTAAGGTCCTAGGTGTATTGAGGAAATGTCAGCTTGTATTAGCAGTTGCTCTAAAACGTTTGCTTTTAATACGGTCTTTACATTAGGTGTGCGTTATTTCAACCTAATTTGGGGTAAAGAAACAAAGAAGTCCATAGGGAATCTCATTATCCTACAAAAAAGGCTGTACGTTCTGTTGCAAACGTTCATTTCAATGCCCACACTTCAGAAATGTTCGTTAAATATAAAATAATCAAATTAGACCTGCTCTACGAATACTCCTTATAAATCCCCTTCAGATCTGATGCCATTGAAATTCGCGGTTATACACGCAGTTTAGCTAACCTGCAACAAAATCCTTCTACGTGCTTGAACCTACACTCTGAACTTTGGTATGTTTCGAGGCCGCACTAACTGCGGTTTTGAGGCACTGCGTTATTGTTTGCCAAATACCGTAAATATTTTCAAAAATACTTGTGAAAATGTACGTATTCTCTCTAATTCTTCTATTTTAAATATGCTTTGTTAAATATGTAGGTATTTGTATTTCCTTTTTGTAGAACTTTTTTTTCAATGTTATAATGTGCATTGTTTGTTTGAATTGTGTTTAAATTAACTTTGCTTTTGCCGTCGTGTTTCCCACAGTGAATCTGGGACGTGGGACATTGTCAAGCTGTTTTCATGCAGGTTTTTTGCCTGTCCCAACCACTTACTGTAAAACTGTATGTGGTAAATAAACTCAACTCAACTCAACAGCCTCGACAGACAACCACTTACAATCAGCAAAGTGCTTTTACCGTGGCCACATCCTAATAATCAAAGACGCGCAGTGAGCGCTGTTCGTGACTTTTTTGATGGACGCAAGTGTAATAAACTGTTTATAGTAGCTATTATTGCTAAAATGGCCACACGCGTGACGCACCACGCCGTCGTCTGCCAGCTGCCAGAAAGAAAACGTTTGGACTGTCCTGGACCGTCGGCGGGCCGCCAGGCACGCGAAAAACGAATATGCATCCGAGCGCTCCCGGACCATTGGGCGGAACTTCCGGCTGGTCCCCGAGAAAAATGAATGCAGCGCCGCCGTTGGGGGCCGTCCGGAGCCGTCCGAGACGTGTAAATTGAAGAAGCTCACGCGCGTAGTGTTTGGTGCTTATCCGTTTCTTTCGAACTGTGCACAAGAATACCGCAATATCAACATTTCCTTTGTCTCGGAAGCATAAAACTCGGGGGCAGCCACTGCCGCGCTTCTTCTTCCAGACAGGCGAAATCATTTTTCGCGTCTCTTTATAGTTTAAGAAAGAAACACATAAGCACCACTCCTCGCACGCAAACATTAAGCTGTCTACTTGCGTATTTCAGAGTGCTTGCCGATTTTGATGACCAGAGTCTCCTTTCGGCGCGCCTTCATTCAAGTTTCGTCAGTCCCTTGTCACGTGTCCTTCCGGTGTTCCGCCGCGCCATTTGTGATTTCTAAAAAAATGGCTGTGCTATAAATTATCACGCACTACAACTTTCTAAATATAAAGAACTGCACTCAAGTCAATAATAAATAGGTTAATTAACGAGTTTTTGTTAATTAGTCGTGTCAGCCGTCTTCTTAGCTGCGGGAAAGCATTTCCGCCTCGAAATAGAGTTCATGTGTGAAAACGACTAGAGCCTGACTGTCATAGACTTTTATTAAAAAACTGTATTCTCCAAAAAAACACCCCGTATAAAAGCGATAAAGCTGAACTCCGAATTATAAAAGTAAGTACAATCACATCTAACCGTCACCAAAAGAAGCATTTTATAAATGGTACGAGATCAAGTCAATTTGTTATTTTCATGCTTTACCGAAATAGCCTACGCTGAAAATGAAAAAAAATAGGCACTCAATGAGCTAGCTATGCACTTAAATGCCGCTTCTTGTGACATAAATGAGGTCAAAGCTGGTAAAGCGCTAAATGTAAGTCACACATCACATTCATAACAACAGCATTTAGTAATCAGTATGATATTGAACTAACCTCGCGCACATTTCACCAAAAGAGTCTGCTATTCAGATACAAATATATAGCTAAATGAGATATATATTGACAATGCTAGTATGCAGCTAGTAAACAAGCGGCATACTAGGATGATAGTACACAGCTTGTTTTTAGTTTTGTTTGAGCTCGCTAGATGATCACAGTTAATGTTCATTGTTTTCAGTTTCCCAGCGCCATTTCGGAGCAGGTTCGGAGGAGTTACTTAGCAAAAATTACTGTTTGGAGCAGCAGTTCTCTTTTTGGGCAGTTTGCAGCAACAGGAGCAGCACTTCCATCACTGCATTGCGAAGCTCTTCTTTGTTTTCTCTCGACCATTAAGAGAGAAGGTGGGGCGCTGCGTTGAACCTTGGTCGCCCCTAATGAAAAAGCCTGCACACGCCTATGCTTGTACCGCAAGACTTCGGGACAAAATTCATGGGCACAAACAGGACGCCGAACTGCTCCTCCCTTCTGGCAGTCCCCATGTAATAACGAAGTCTAGATCGAATAGAAAATCATTAGTATACATTGTGCCCTAGCAGCTTTTCACCATTGTAGGTGAAATTTTGCATTCCGGAAAAATATGTCCGGCCATACAGAATGTTGTCCCGATATAACAACCGTCAGAAGTTGTGCATCAATCGGTCTTACCGCTGCTAGTAAATTGTCTGTCGCACTTTTCGGGGCTCATATCTTAGTGAGTGAACATGTGTCGAGATAGGTACGATCTACAGCCCACACTTTACCACTCGTAACAGACTGATTGGCTGTGAGAACGGTTTATTGGAGTTTGCACATCACTGTGATAAAGCACGCTGTTTCCTATAAGTTGTTTGCATGCGCAAAGCGGCCAGGCATCAGTGGCGCAAGGGCGACTTTGCAACAATTACATTCAGATGCGGGCTTTAAGTTCTTTGCACTAAAATGAGTCGCTGTACAACTTACAGTCAAGCATAGACACTTACTTAGTGAATACGCTTATGGCGCGACAGGTTGCCCATTGCATTCATAGTCATCCCGCTTATGCCGGGTCTATGAGGTCGCTCACGAGTGTGGGTCATAAAAACATGCCCCATTAGCCTTCCTTTACACGCGAATGCTGCGGGACGTAAGTTCCAGAGTCACAGCATCTCGCCCGCATGCGTGCGGGCGTGCTGCGTGAGGGCATTTTTACGATTAAATTGGCGGTTGCAGTACTGACAGTCAAACTTCACATCTGAGTGAACAACCTTATGATGCGAAAGGCCGGGCCTTGAAGAGAAGCTCTTCCCGCATTTGTCACACTTATACGGCCTCTCGCCAGTGTGGGTCGCACAGTGGGCTCTTAGCGTGCTCAAGAGCGCGAATGTAGCCGGACACAGGTGACACACGTACGGCCTCTCACCGGTGTGTGTTCGGATATGGTTCTGCAGTGAATCTCTGCGGGCAAAGTTTCGGTCACAGGTACTACAGGAAAACATTTTCGTCTCCGAATGAGTCAGTGTGTGGCGTATAAGATTCGCCTTGAAGGCGAATCTCCGCCCGCACGAATTGCACTGATGCGGTCGTTCACCAGTGTGGGTCAACATATGGTATGTGAGGTTAGGACGGTTATTGAAGGTCGCGGGGCACGACGAGCATTCGTAAGGCCTTTCGCCTGTATGCGTTCGACTGTGGACGGCAAGGCTCAATTTCGTAAAATATTTGCTGTCGCACGCATTACAAGCGTACGGTTTTACACCTGCGTGAACTAACAAGTGCCTTCGCAGCCCCGATTTGCAGTTGAAAACTTTCGGGCACAGGCCACACTGCACAGACTTGTTTCCCGAATTTGTGCTGTCTGTTGTTGCACGGGGCCGTCTGATCTTGGCAGGGATCCTGAAAATGGAAGAATACATATATTAACAGATACAAAAGTCTGATAGCTTACAGCATCATTTTCCCTCGTACCTGAAGAGAACTGTACGAGCACTAAATACAAAAGGCGGTTTACACCTCCATAAGCTTAAGAACACCAACACATAAACGCAGCCTTTTTATTTCAGAGTTGACAAAACTAAGGTGTTGCAGTCTACTAAACTGGTTTACCTGCTGCTTGACTAAAATTACCGATTCGAGCAGGAGCAGTGCCTTTGTCCGTGTATTCTGATATCGAAAAAAAATCAATTCCAAGAACAGGAAAAAGTCAGCCACAATGATTCTAACCGATGCATGCCAAATAACTACGTATGTCAACCCACGAATGTCAAGTAATCGTCAAATAATAATCAATCAATCATTTATTTAACGTGTCCAGGAACAACCGTAAGGTCTTTGTGCAGGCGCATGTAAAAATAAAACCATAAAAATAAGCAGTACAATACAGACAGCCTTCAGAAATAACAAGAGCAAGAACGCGTAGACAAAGAGAAATGAACACGAAAGGGGAGGAGTAAAATAAGACAACACGATAAATATTGGCGGGAAATGAAAAGTTAGATTGCATATATACAACTATGCGGAAAGACGGAGAAGGGAAGACTTTTTACTTTGTGCCATGCTATGTCAAGACAGCGCAAAGCTCGGATAAAAACAATGACATGTGGGCTATGAAAAACGTCCAGATCAAGAAAATTAATAATAATAATATCATATTAATAATAATAATACTAATAATAATAATAATAATAATATTATATAATACTTTACTGTCACACGTGCCATCAAAAGTACAAAGAAACGGGCCTGTCGAAGTCTCCGAAGACTCGTGTGACTAGGCCCGGCAGAGCCGGATACAGCGATGTGGTTACAAGGTCACAAAATAACTTGCTTTTTTTTTTTGTTTTTGCCAACGAACAGACGGATAATAGACACCAGTGCTCGTTTACTGGCAGTAAATAAAAATGGAACAAAGAGGAGACAAGAGCATATATAACCTAGAAGTAGACCATACCCAATGTAATTTCACAGCTCAGAGAATAATTTCTTCAACTGTTTTTTTGATGTAGCCGAAAAAAACTCTTGCGGTAGTTCCTTGAATATTTTAGGGATATATACATTTCTGCACAGTTCTCCGTATCTGGTAGAAGACCTCGGTACAATAAAACGCTTTTTTTCTCGTCAGTGGTCGACGCGCAACATACGGAACTTTGAAATCATCACACCAGTTGTATCTCAAAATAACCGTTCTGGTAAACGAATCCTGGAACATACAAAATACTAAATCATAAAAAATAGTATTGGCATATATCTTACCGCCGTAAGCAACACTTTTTAGAATATTACGAAGTAAACTGTCTATACGCGTTTTCCAGCGCTCTGAACAAAATGCGAAAATTGTAATACCATATCTCAGAACACTATATGCTAGCGCATGAACTATCATTTTCTTCAATGACAGAGGCAATATAATAATAATAATAATAATAATAATAATAATAATAATAATAATAATAATAATAATAATAATAATATATAATATAAACGAAAAATACCCCCACCTCCCCGAAGGGAATCGTGAGGAAATGCGAATGCATTTCTTGCGCCGAGAGTACACGGCGTAGTAATTTTAATGGCGTAAAGCTGGACACATCGACGCGCTCAAGTGTCTCCCTTTTGGGCGCCTCTTTCAACGAACGCTTCCTACGTGCTTTCGTAATCACCTCAGGGATGTTGCCACCGCTTTCAATGCAGCGCAAACGCGTTTAGAACGCGCTGTTTTCAGGCTGTGCCAAGGCAGCACAAACGCTACAAACGCATTTTAAACGCACTGCATTGAGGCGGTGGCGCAGGGAGGAAAGAGAGCGAACGGCGAGAGAAGGAGCGGGGAAGCACTGCACCTACCCTCTCTCCACACACGCGGGAGCTCCGCCGAGCTCCCACGATGCGAGCGCCCTCACACGCCAGAGCGCGCTCCTCCTCTTCACTCACTCTCCGCTACTCCGCCCGCACCACCTGCCCCGGTTGCTAGGGGCGAGGATAAGCGCGCGCGCCCGCAGCTGCTGCTATGGGAGAGAGCGTGAGAGCAGAGAGCCGCGCGGACAACGCCGGATGCCTTACATAGCCCGACTAAGAAGTGCATTCGCATTTAAAAAGTCACAGTTTGCCCGCAAAGGCGAAGCAATTAATGCGATAGCAACGAAGTACAAATCACAAGAAGAACCCCAAGCACCTCGGTACTGGCAGCGCGCCCAACAAGCTCAAAGGACTCTCGAAAAGAACACGTTCAGGATGACCACGATCTAACAACGGTAACAGCTGGACACTTGCAGCGCGCTGCTTTGCTCAAACACTACGAAGGACGCTCGAAATGAACGCACAGGTATACACAGGACGAGCGCGAACTAACAGCTGTCCCAGTTACTCATTCGTGTTTAAGCGGCGCGCTACGACCCAACGCTGTTAGATGTTTTTTTTTGTTTCTTTGAAAACTGCGGCGCGTGGAGTGGCCCCACCACTTCTCCTGGCACGCGGTGGCGTTCGACGCATTGTTTACCTGGCGTTCGGCATCGCGTGTGGGTACCGAAATGGCCCACTTTTTAGTGCGCGTCTCAAGGGCAGTTTTCAAACTCAAGCAAAATCTAGGATGATTGCTTTAAACCGCACCGTGCGGGCAATCTCGCGGGTGATACTGCACACGCGAAAGCAACTCCGAGATATGTATACCGCCAGCGTTAAATGGTGTGTATAAATAGCTCGCCGTTAGTCCTTCACACAAGCAGTTGCGCGTGGCCGTCTATGCTGGCGCACCAAGTCGAGGAACGAATGCTGATCAGAGTGAACTACTCATGGATGAAGAGGAAGCAGAGAAGGCTGCGGCGTCTGAGGAGACGGTGGAAGCGTCTCAGGCAGTGGTGACCAACGAAAGCAAGGTGGCGGAATCTAAACAAGATACAGACGAAACGACGGAGGTGGACGCCGTGGTGAATCAGCGTTCCACTCAGGTGAAGATCCAAGACAGGCTTGAACCAGTTGACCGCCCTGATGCCACGGTAGACATGGAGACAACGGAGACCATGCCAGCCAAACGACGCCTGAACGAGGGAGACGCGGCGACCCCGCAGCGTCCGACCCAGGAAGAGCAAGGGCAGTGGCGAGTGGCTGGTCCCAAAAAGCATCGGGGTGCCGGCCGTCTGCGTTCGTCGTCGCTTTCACGCGGCGGCGATGGGACGACGCCTTGAGCGTCGCCCCGTCAGTGGGTCTTGGTTCATAGTGGAATAGGTAAGGTAAGCGCCGTTCGCTCGGCTTTCTCTCATCAAGATGGAGACGATTAGATTCGCGACGCTAAATGTACGCGGGCTTTCCGGTAAACGGCGGCAAAACCAGCTTTACCGCCTGATTATCGAACAAGATCTAGACATCGTCGCAGTACAGGAAACTAAAGTAGAGAGTGAAGAGCACGCCGAGCGAATGGTGCGGGCTTTCAGGAGACACTATGATGTGTGCGTTTGTCATGCGGTGGGTACGTCGGCAGGGTGCCTATTGTTAATTCGGCAGAGCCTTGGTGCGAAAGTGGAGTCCGTGACTACGTGTGAGGCGGGTCGGTTTATTATCTGTGATTTTGCCTTGTTTAGAGAAAACTGGAGAGTGATCTGTCTGTACGCACCCACTAAGATTCAAGATCGAAAGAATTTTTTTGAAAAGCTTGATATCTTTTTGAAATGTGAACGTAAACTAATTTTTGCGGGGGATTTCAACTGTATTTGTACGGGAAGTGACAAATCGAGTTTGGGACCACACAGTGATGCTAGCACTGCTACTCTAATCGATATCTTAGCGGACGCTCAGCTAGAAGACGTAGGCGATTGTCTTAGCAGTGGGAAAGGGGTCACGTTCACCCACTTTCAGAGTACGAGTCACGCTAGACTCGACAGAGTATACGTGTCTGCTGAACTTATCCCCTCGTGCCATGATTACAAAGTTACACCTGTCCCATTTAGTGATCATTGTTTGGTTTCGCTCCCCATGGGTAAACATAAAAGAAATTACACACGCTTCTCTTGGGAACTCTCGAAATTTAATGTAAAGTTGCTAAAGGATGAATTTTGCAATCGCCTCTTTATAGAGGCCATGGAAGACTTAGCAACTAGAACATATGAAGGCTGGGGGCATAAGTGGGAACTATTTAAACAGACCATTAAATTCAAAGCACTTGAGAGAGCCAGTACCCTGAGACATGCTGAAAAAGAACTTGAAGCTCGCTTGCGTGAACACCTGCATCAGTTAATAGCAGCGGAATGCACCCAGGCAGGCACATTCTCAGAGGAGATAAAAAGCACGAAACAGAAACTAGAGCTGATTGACCAAGAACGATATCGGGGAGCAATAATTCGAGCTGGAGCAGAAAACTTGTTCGCGGGAGAAATGCCAACAAAGCGAGCTCTGGGAGCTGAAAAGAGATATGCTTGCAAAAATGAAATGAGTGAAATAGAGTATGAAGGAGCAACGTACAATAGGAAAGAAGCAATAGCCGGCGTTTTTTTCGAATACTACGAAGAGTTATTTACACCAATCAGTGTACAGGCTGATCGTTTTAAAACTGATTTCATTTCATTAATGCAAAGACTGGCTGATGAAAGGAAGCATTTTTTAGAAAGGCCTATAACAGAAGAAGAGGTAAGAAAAGCAATTCACAAGCTAAACAATGGCAAGTCTCCGGGACCGGACGGCTTGAGTGCTGCAGTTTATAAGGCATTCCAAGACGTTATTGCACTGTTTTGACGGAAGTATTTAACGAGGCCTTTAAACGTAAACGATTACCACCATCTTTTTTGTCAGCCCACACGGTGTTAATACCAAAAACAGATGATCCAGTGAAATTACGAAGTGTTACTGCATATAGACCAATCAGCTTAACTAACGTTGACTACAAGATATTGATGAAAGTATTGGCCAGGAGACTACAAACAGTTATGAAGGAACTGGTCGGGTCCCACCAAACTTGTGGTATAAAGGGAAGAAAAATAACGACTAATATACACATAGCACGGTCAATCCTGGAAAGTTGTGACGCTATGCATCTCAATGTTGCCATGCTACAAATTGACCTTGAAAAGGCTTTTGACCGCGTGCCGCATGACTTGCTCCTTTTGATACTTGACCACGTGAATGTAGGGAGTTTGATCAGCAACGGGGTGCGAATGGCTTACACAGGATGCACGACTAGGTTAGTAATAAATAAAACTGTGGGTGAGCGTATACCTGTGCTGCGCTCAGTGAGACAAGGGTGCCCACTATCACCCCTGCTTTTCGCCATTTTTCTCGAACCATTCTGTTTAAGCGTAAATAATAACAGCGAGATACGCGGTTTTAAGTTACATAAAGCTGAGGTCAGCCTCTTTGCGTATGCAGATGACATTGCAGTATTCTGTACCAGTTATGAGAGTATATTTCATACTGTTAATGCCGTGAAAAGTTTTTGCCAGGTGAGCGGTAGCGCCGTGAACTGGGATAAATGTCTTGGATTCTGGCATAGGGAATGGGACGTCACACCAAGAGTATTTCTGAACATTAAATGGCAATAAACACCAGCGATGTATTTAGGAGTGCCGTTGGAGCTCTACTGCGACAGTGAACAGTATTGGAGAAAAGAAACACAGGCTTTACGCAATAAGGCAGAGAAATGGAAAGGTTGGGGCATTTCCATATTTGCACGGGACACAGCGTGCAACTTGTTTCTAGTGAGCAAGCTGTGGTACATCATGCAAGTTTTGCGCTGCAGTAGAATAAAGGTGCAAAATATACACAGAGTATTTGCAGTCTTCATTTGGAGCTCTATCTGGGAAAAATCGAGCCGTACAAACCTCTTCAGAAAAGTACGAGATGGTGGACTTGGATTGGTTCATTTGTACATAAGACAACTAGTCAATCGTTTTCTTTTCCTTCGAGACGTAAATGACCCCTTTTTGAGAACTGTAATACAACTACGGCTGTCTAGAGTGCTGCCGAAATTTATAATATCGTCAGGAAATGTGCAAGGGCAAATTCAGGGATATCTAAAGGAAGTTGTTTCATCATTTCGCTTCCTGTCAGTGCGATTTTCTTTAGAATATCTTACTGAAGTCTCACGTAAGAAATTGTATAAAGACCTCGTGTGTATTTTATTGCCAGTGCCACTGTATCGTCAACTATGCTGTGCAGGCCCATGACAGGATGTTCTGAAACGTGTTAAAAGGATGCTTGTAGCACCAGGGGTTAAAACCTTTTTCTTTAAATTACACACTGGTACTTTACCAGTTAAAACATGGTTGGTAGATAGGGGGAGTATTCGTACCTTGGGGCACACATTGTTTCTTATGCAATAAACCGGAAACAATTGAACACGTGTTTATAGGCTGCTGGAGCGGGGTGTTCTTCTGGGACATATTACAGAGAAATTTGAAAAAAGAGTTACCGTTAAGTCGACATGGCATCCGTTTTCTTTCTGTTAAAAATGATGATGGAGTACCTTTTGATCTAGTCATGCTCCTGGGCCTGCATAGTATATGGCAAACTCGAACTGCCTTTGACAATGCGGATGTACAAGTGAGATCTGTACGGGAATATTTCTGCGAATCAGTGTGCCGTTTTCTTGAAGTGCTGAAAGGGCAGGAGGATGTACCAGAGTGGATTTCACGAGTGGAACTATTGTTGCGCATGCCAAAGTTTTGATTGTAGTCAGCTCAGTGCTGACGGTTCATAGTTGCACTTTGTAATTCTATAGCTCTATCCTCGTTTTTTTTGGTATGTAAATAGTCTTGATTTGCAAGACAATAAAGAAAAAAAAAGTGGCGCGTGGCCGAGTTGTTTAAAGCGGCGCGTTGAGGAGCGAGGGGTCGCACGTTCGAATCGCGGTGGCGCAATTAATTCTTTTTTTCTTCTCATTTATTTTTTTATTGATTTTATTTATACATACATGCATATACATATGTATGTGTAACGCTAGAACTTTATCTAGTGAGGCGAGTCTAGCTGTACTATTCGAGGAATTAGAGGGTGTTAAATGGGATGTAATAGGTCTCAGTGAGGTTAGAAGGCCACAGGAGGCTTATACAGTGCTGAAAAACGGACACGTCCTATGCTATCGTGGCTTAGCTGACAGAAGAGAACTAGGAGTGGGGTTCCTTATTCATAAAAATATATCTGGTAATATAGAGGAATACTATAAGCATTAATGAGATGGTGATATGTATCGTAATTAGGTTTAATAAGAGGTACAAGATGAAGGTGGTACAGACCTACGAGCCTATATCCAGCCATGATGATCAACTGGTTGAACGCTTCTACAAAGACGTAAAATCAGCAATGAGTAAGGTAAAGACACAGTATACTGTACTGATGGGCGACTTTAATGCAAATGTAGGCAAGAAGCAGGCTGGAGATCATGCATTTGGGGAATATGGCATCGGCTCTAGAAACGCCAGAGGGGAGTTACTAGTAGAGTTTGCAGAACTCAATAATTTACGGATCTTGAATACCTTCTACAGAAAACGGGCTACTCGTAAGTGGACGTGGAGGAGTCCTAATGGCGAAACTAAAAATGAAATAGACTTCATAATGTGCGGCCACCCGGGCATTGTACAAGATGTGGAAGTAGTTAACAAGATCCGATGCAGTGACCATAGAATGGTAAGATGTAGAATTCAACTAGACGTGAGGAAGGAACGGCAGAAACTGGTACGCAAGAAGCCGAATAATGAACTAGCTCTGAGAGGGAAAGTACAGGAATTCAGAGTTTCACTTCAGAATAGGTATGCGG
Source organism: Rhipicephalus sanguineus (assembly GCF_013339695.2). Taxonomy (NCBI): domain Eukaryota; kingdom Metazoa; phylum Arthropoda; class Arachnida; order Ixodida; family Ixodidae; genus Rhipicephalus; species Rhipicephalus sanguineus. The sequence goes on from NC_051178.1 coordinate 54,257,357, forward strand.
CTTCAACCGAGGAAACTGACCTCAGCGTTGACGCAATAAATGATAATTTGACTAGTATCATTAGGAGTGTGCAGTGGAAGTCGGGAGTACAGTCGTTAGACAGGACACTGGTAAGCTATCCCAAGAGACAAAAAACCTCATTAGGAAACGTCAAGCTGTGAAAGCCTCAAAGGCAACAGACAAAATAGAGCAGGCGGAGCTTTCGAAGTTAATCAATAGGCGTAAAGCAGCCGACATAAAGTATATTATTGGAGAAAATTGAGCATGCTCTAAAGAACGGAAGAAGCCTCAAAGCTATGAAGACAAAAGTGTGCATAGGCAAAAATCAGATGTATGCATATTGGGCAAGGAAGGCAAGGTCACAAACAATATGGATAGAATACTTGAGGTAGCGAAAGAGTTCTACAGCGATCTGTACAGCAGCCGAGACAGTCAGGATGATAACGTAAAAAGCAGTAATAGTCCAGAGGAATCTGACATCCCACCAGTATTGACAGGAGAAGTCAACAAAGTCCTAATGGGAATGCAAAGAGCAAAGCCGCTAGTGAGGATCAGGTAACATCAAACCTGTTCAAAGACGGTGGAGAGATTATGTTAGAAAAACTGGCCACCCTGTATACGAAGTGTCGCTCGACGTGGAGGATACCAGAATCTTGGAAGAATGCCAACATCATCTTGATCCATAAGAAAGGGGACGTCAAGGACCTGAAAAATTAGAGGCCCATCAGCTTACTGTCCCTTGTCTACAAGCTATTTACAAAAGTAATTGCTAACAGAATTAATACGACATGAGAGTTCAATCAACCAAGGGACTAGGTAGGATTTCGTACAGGCTTCTCAACAATAGACCATATTCATACTATCAATCAGGTGATAGAGAAATGCGCGGAGTACAACAAACCCCTACACATAGCCTTCATAGATTACGAGAAGGCATTTGATTCGGTGGAGACATCAGCAGTCATGCAGGCACTGCGGAATTAGGGCATCGACGAAGCCTATATAAACATAATGGAAGAAATCTACAGCGGATCCAGAGCCACTATAGTCCTCCATAAAGAAAGCAACAGAATCCCAATAAGGAAGGGCGTACGGCAGGGAGACACGATCTCTCCAATGCTATTCACCGCGTGTTGACAGGAGGTTTTAAGGGCCCTACATTGGGAAGAATTAGGGATAAGAGTTAATGGAGAGTATCTCAGTAATCTGCGATTCGCTGATGACATTGCATTGATGAGTAACGAGGGAGACGAATTACAACTCATGATTACTGAACTGGATACAGAAAGTAGAAGAGTGGGTCTGAAAATTAATATGCATAAAACTAAAGTAATATGGAACAATCTTGGCAGAGAACAGCGCTTTGCGATAGGTGGCGAGACACTGGAAGTTGTGAAGGAGTACGTCTACTTAGGACAGGCAGTAACCACGGAGCCGAACCATGAGAGTGAAATAACTAGGAGAATAAGGATGGGATGAAGCTCATTCGGCAAGCATTATCAAATCACGAATGGTAATCTACCACTATCCCTCAAGAGGAAGGTATATAACAGCTGCATCTTACCGGTACTTACCTACGGATCAGAAGCCTGGAGACTTAGAAAGAGGGTTCAACTTAAATTGAGGACGACGCAGCAAGCGATGAAAAGGAAAATGATAGGTGTAACCTTAAGAGACAGGATGAGAGCAGAGTGGGTCAGAGAACAAACGGCGGTTAAGGACATCATAGTTGAAATCAAGAAGAAGAAGAAATTGATATGGGCCGGGCACGTAGCACGTCGGCAGGATAACCGGTGGTCATTAAGGGTAACTCACTGGATTCCAAGAGATGGCAAATGCGTGAGGGGGAAACAGAAAATTAGGTGGGTAGATGAGATTAAGAATTTTGTAGGTATAACGTGGCAGCAGAAAGCACAGGACCGGGTTGATTGGCGGAACATGGGAGAGGCTCTTGCCCTGCAGTGGGCGTAGACAGGCTGATGATGATGATGATATATACATATCCGGGGCATGACGGTGAAGGCGACTGCAAAAACCAGCCAACAGTGTCCATATAACTTACCTTTGAGGGCACTAAACACGCCGTGAGTTTGGTGGCACTCACGTGGTACTGCTTAAAATTCGCGCGTTTTAAAGAAAGCCCGGAAAGAAAATAAAGCAGGGGAGTTATCTTGACATAGATTGAAAAATTCGATGTTCCTGAACAAGCGCTACAACATTTGTATTGAAAACTTTTCTCTAGAGTTACTATTTAAAAAGTTCATTAAGCAATCTTTGTTATTTGCCGAACATGGCCGATTGAAAAAATATTCCGACGTGCTCTATATGCTCTATATAGCTCAAAACAATACTGCACTAATTGTAGACGCGTATCGCCTATGCTTAATTCTTTAATACTTGGTGCTTTTTAGCTGAAACGGCAGAACTATTCGCTATACTTTCTGCTTTACGCTACTAATGTAGAAATGTAGAAAGACAGGGCCACTTCGCTGGGTAATTTTGAGTGACTCGCAATCATCATTAGTGTGTATTAAAGACATCAACTTCTACAAAACATATAACAAATTAACATATGAAATTCGGAAGACATACGCCATAGCAAAAGAGTTACATCATGATATCGTTTTCCACTGGATCCCAAGTCACTGTGAAATCACCGGAAATGTCACAGCTGATTGTTTGGCACATGCAGCGCATCAAGAACACGATTTATCTCTATTACCTCTCGCGGCGAGTGATGCACGATATTTCTTGAACAAACTCTGTGGTCGATTGTCCAAAGACTTGGTTCGCGAATGGAGCTCAAAACTCTCAATTATATGCAATCGATCCTGGAATGGAATTTCAAATTCCGATCAAAATTAGCCGTTCTGTAGAAACAGTAATTCACAGACTTCGTCTAGGCACTGCCTACACTAAGAGCTTCCTATATAGGACACTGCCGGGATTGTCATTGCGTTCCTGACTTTATCGCCTGCGCGGTAGTCGGCCGAAGTCCTGACATCACCCTTTTTATCTTTCAAACTTTCACAGTTTTGTTGGACGGATGGATGGATGCTATGAGCGTCCCCTTTATTACGGGGTGGTGACATGTGTGCCACCAGGCTCGAAAAAAAAAGCGCGACGTTGCTACGACCGTCCCATCCGGCGCGTTTCCAATAAAAAGGTAATTTCGTCAACGTTTTAACACACAGCAAGGTGGTGGCTTTAGCCCCAGCCTCGCTCACAGCATCCATACATATCGAAAAAAATGTTGCAGTGGCTTAGCACGGCTATGCCAGGATAACGTAGCGTTAGCAAAGGTTCAGCTAATTATTCTTAGCTTTCCTGATTGTCTAGGATTAGCTTGATTATCATGCTTACTGCTGCTCCAAGGACACACACACACGGTATACGTATTATGTGGCACATGTGTAATTATTTTGCCAGGCAACTACTCTGGGATCCGATGAGTTAAGCTTCTCCGCTCTTCTACGCCGTTGAGTAGCATTTGCGCTCTCCTTCTCCATGGCTATACCCCACTGGAAAACGCCAGTCAGGGGCGCTATCAAGCGGCTCCAGCGCAGTGTCAGACGGCGAATAGCTGCGCGCGCACCGGCGCCAATACGTGTGTCAAGGCTACAACGTCACTCCTCTGGAAAGCGCACACCAGCGGCGGCGGCGGAGTGCGCCGGACTCGCCGTTGCCGGTGCGTGACATCACTGATCCTCGCGCATGCGCAGCACGGCTCTTGAGGATCCACTCGAAACTGGCTCGGTTAAGCCAGCGTAGCTAACGCTACAAAATAGCCCTCCGACGCTCGCCTGGCGGTCGCATTGCGTTCTCCCCTCTCCCTGTGAGAATTAACGGCCAGGCTAGAGGGAAAACACGACGCGCGTAGCGTTTCTCTTCGCGTTTCACGACGCTTTGAAGGAGTGTATATCGAGTATCAGTGTTTATTAGGTGCTTGTTGATGCCATAATTGAGCGAGATGCACCATATGCGGTGTCAACGTATATGTTAAATCATTATTATGGGCGTTAGTCGTTCATACGGAGATGTGTCAGGCGTCAACGTGAGTGCGTCAACATCAAGCGGTGTATATCTGACGAACAACAGTAGACATTGTACAAGCCTCAATACCGATGCACTATAAAATAAACTACTTTTGTGACGATACGCTTCACTTTCGTGTTATACCGATTCCGATGACAGAAGAATCAACCATCTTTTTTTTGCCGATGGTACTGCGCAGCTTCCCGGAACTAGCTTACTAGAGCATCGCATACGCACTGACAACCTCTGCCGATGTCTCTGCCGTAACGGCAATACGCAGAAAGAGAGCGGGCCGTGATTGCCAAGCAAATAGAAGAAATGCCAGCCGCTAATGTAATCACACCATCTTCCAGTCCATGGGCTGCACCTGTCGTTTTAGTCCGCAAAAAGAACGGCAGCCTACGGACTGTGGACTAAAGGGAGTTAAATAAGCACACCATACCCGACTCATACCCGCTTCTGTGTATTGACGACGCTATTGACACCACACGAAATTCAAGATTCCTTTCATCTCTTGATTTGCAAAGCAGGGTATTGGCAAATAAACGTCGCCGAAGAGGCTATGTTCAAGACGGCCTTCTGCACGCCTTCTGGCATGTACCAGTTGAACCGTATGCCTTTCGGACTGCGAACAGGCCCAAGTACGTTCTAGCGGGCCATGAATACTACGCTCGCTGAAGGACCAAACCTGCGTTGTGTACCTCGACGACATATTTTGCTACCGGTGTAACAGGAGACGAACATCTGCGCAATCTCGACAAAGTTCTGAAGAGGATACATGACGCCGGATTCCGCCTTAACCGCGAAAAAATGTCACTTTGACTTCGCGGCAATATCCTATCTCGGGTATACCATATCTCAGGGCGACGTGCAGCCCCTTCCTGAAAGAATTCAAGCTGCAACCAACTATCCCGTGCCGGCCTGTATTAAACAGCTACAGGTGTTGCTCGGATTCACGTCGTACTCGCGCAAGTTTGTCCCAAACTTTTGCGTGAACAGCTGCACCGGTCATGGACCTGTTAAGAAAAGGAACTCAATTCTAATGAGGACCATCACAGGACGACGCCTTTCGGACCATGAAACATTATTTGACACAAAGCCCTGTTCTGTGCCACTTCAGTGAAGAGTGGACGACGGAGGTACACACCGATGCAAGTCAGGTTGGTATAGGGGGCCGTTCTGATACAGCGTCACCCGAACGGACGCGAGCACGTCCTCACCTACGCCAGCCACAAACTGTCTCACGCGGAGAGTCATTACCATTCAAACGAACTAGAACGCCTGGCGGTCCTCTGTAGCGTAGACGAGAAGTTTTCGTCACTGCCTGTTTTTGCCGACAATTCACTATTGTAACACATAACTCCGCTGCGGTGTGGATGTTCTCTAAACAGCACCTCAAACACAAGTTTTGCACGGTGGATAGTTCGGCTGCAGGATTACACTTACAACATCCGTCACCGTGCAGGAGCACTAAACGAGGTTGCGGATGTCTTATAGCGAAAGCCAACAGAGGAACGCTCCCCTTCAAAACCGAGAAGACTGGATCATGTTCTCCCAGCAAGAAGTTTCGAATGCCCAGCGGCTCGACAAAGATTTAGACACCATTACGAAATTCATGTAAGACACGGGATGCAACGCCAAGCTTTTCTTTACGCGAAGGCACGCTCTATCGTCGTCGTTGGGTCGAGAAACAAGACGAACGCCACCCTTTCGTCATTCCTACCTCCTTACGTTCGAGTATTCTGCGTGCCATCCACGACACACCCGAAGGAGGCCACATCGGCTACCGAGAAACACTGCGCAAAGCACAAGAGCGCTTTTGGTGGCCGAGAATGGACAGGAATGTGCGTTTGTATGTCGCAAGCTGTGACGTGTGCCAACAACGCAAACGGCGTCCGGGCTGTCAACCTGGATTATTTAGACCTATTACGCCTCCGGAGACAATTTTTCACACTGTGGGAATAGACTACATCAGGCCTTTTCCAACATCGGCAGCAGGCAACAGATATATTATAGTCGCTGTGGACTATTTGTCAAAGTATACAGAGGTCGCTTCCATGCCTTCCCTTGCCGCCAACTGCGTCATAAAGTTTCTGCGAGACCACTTCGAATGGAGACACGGCCTCCCTAAGAAACTCATCTCCGACAGGTCGACCCCTTTCCGCAGCCGTGAGCTTCGTACCATCTTCGGCAAGCGGGAGTTAATTGAACATTATGTCGCGGCAGAGCTGCCATCCTCAAGCGAACGGCCTGACAGAGAGGTCTAATCAGACCCTACAAGCTGGATTGGCACCGTACTGTGCGAACAAGCCCAATGAGGCCGACTGGGAGAGCATCTCAAAGCGGCTGCATACGCAGTTAACACGGCGTTGCAGAGTTCAGCCGGAACCTCTAAATACGAAATTATCTACGGACAACTGCCAAAACTTGGCGCTACACTCTGCCTGGATACGCCTGTACAACCCGGACGTTCTGCTGCACGAGGGACACTTAGCCGCAGAATACGAACCGAGGCGCGCAAGAAGATAATGCCTGCCCAACAGGCGCAAAAGCGACATTACGACCGCCGCCACCGTCGGACACCGCCACACCGTATCGGCGATGAGGTGTGGGTGCAACGATGTACACCGTCTCCTTTGAAGAAACTATGCGCGATGTTCGAAGGCTCCTCTATTATTACCAAAGAACTACGCGATAACACTTGGCGAGTGCGGTCTTCGGATTCTGACTCGCGCGCAGACAAAAGGAGGCGAAACAAGTTTGCCGTGCATGCGTCGCGGATTAAGAATTGTGTCCGTAGACACGTCTGAAGTGCCAAAATCTGTTTTTCTTTCAGAGGTGCACCTTTCACAGCGTGGCCGAGTGTAATGGCGAAGAGCGGAACGGGCTCGGGCGCATGCTCGGGTAGCGCAAAGGCGAAAAAGACGAAGAAGCAGAATAAAACAGCCGGCCTAGTGAAGAGGCGTTGTGTCTAATTCTCTGGTTGTTCTCATTCTGAGTACTTCAATGCCACCGTAAATTGTTTCTGGCACGACTATTTGCGAAAGACGGCCCGCCGGTAACAACCAAGACATAAGTTTCTTTCTCCGTAAGTGACACATCATAATTTAGGATGTCGGATTGTAATTCTATAACTACTACTCTATAAAGCAACACATGTAGGCAGATGAGCACTGATAACCTTGAAGTGAATGACACCATGTAACCTCAAACAGTTGGTCGCCGTTGCATATACGCATGCAAAGTGCGCAATTTAAAATATGGTCATGTAATGAGCATGCTGCGCGATTTCTCGAAGAATGTAGCTGAATGTACTTTACAGAAAAAAAAGGTGACCTAGGTTATCTCGCCACTTTTCGGAAAAAATATTTTTCTTGAATGGTTAACATCTCTGCCTTTCTTGTCTCTCCTGTTCATTCCTTTTAGATCTTGGTCCCAGGTGAGTGATGCAATTGACCGAAGTCATTTCGATACAGCTTCTGCATGTATGTTTGTTGTTGGGTGGGGTGGAATAGGAGCCAGAGGTGAAGCAAAAGGTAGCCAAAAGTAGCCACGTTATTTATTGTGAGCTTCAATCTAGTAGCCACGTTGAAATGAAACTATACCAGGTCATTTCGATAATCGAGCAATAAAAAATTTTCAAATCTGGATAAACATAGAATAGGGAGCGCAATTTTCTCTTTCTTGGACTTTACGCTATCCAAGTTCTAAGTAACAAAATTATTATAAGTCCCTGCGCTTACACATATCTCAAATAGAAACTTCTCGTCAGAGTAATATTGGTTGACTGAAGCTAAAAACTCTATAAGAACATTCAACATGAAGCAGTTTTCCCTTGAAGTTGTAGACCGAATATCATTAGTAGACTAACCGTAGCACCTATCCACCGTGAAGTAGTGAAATCTGGCCGAACATCAACAGTCCATGCTTATTTGGTTGCGTGTGTTGGTGTTTGTCGAGTTCACCAAAGGAAAAATCCGCCCAGCATTAGCATTGACAGCTGGCGTTAAAAGATGTGCAGTGACCTGGCATCTTCGCGCTGTCATCAATAATAACTGGGCCCTGCACACTTTTGCAAGTAATGATCGAATGGCTTCATTAAAGGTGGTTATTGCCTCACGAATTCACTGACGTAAAAGTTTTTAGAATCCATCAAGTACGAGCGGAGCTACATGCATTTGACGCACGCTTTAAGCACTTTCTGTATCCATTCGTTTCAGCGAGAGCGCTGAAAGTTTCGCGGGGAGGGGGGGAGAGGGTGAGAAAGGCATGATGAGTTACGTCAGTTCGGCAGCGTCGGCCATGACGTTGAGCACTTTCTTTATTTTTTTATTGCGATACCAATTATATGGACAGTCTCGGCTGGTTTTAGCCGTCGCCATCGCCGCCGTCATGCGCCGTCTTTCTATAAGTACGTATATATATGTAAAAGTCCCACAGAAAAATAATTCAGAAAAATGCTTCCGAGCCGCGGAATCGAACCAGCGACCTCTCGCTCCGCAGCGCGTGGCGCTAACCACCAAGCCACAAAATAAGGATCCTACAGGTAGCTAACGGTGAGCGTTATATACACACCCTTTACCGCTGGCAGGACTCATAGACGGCAGGCGCTTATAAGCGTTTCTTCATTACCAGCGAGATGGCGCATTTAAAAGTCATCGGCCAGATGGCTCGCTTCTTCTAATATTTGCGCAAGGGGAACCTTGCCCTTCCGCTCTCTGCTCGCGCGGTAGTTGCTGCCGAGGGGCAGCGTAGCAGCGCGTCCATCACGGGCCGCTTTTCCTGCTATCGCATTCATTGCTTCGCCCTTGCGGCGAAACTGTGACTTTTTCTTTGAACGTGCGGCTAACTTTCACTTTGATCACGCTCGCGAGCGCGGGCATGTCGCGGCATACCGCGGCGGCCGCGGTAACTATGCGGCTCACGATGGTCAAATGAGCCAACAGCCGGGGAATATGGGCTCATGGCTCCCTCATTTGGTTTATGGATTCAATGATCCAGAAAGGAGGGAGCGATTTCTAGGTGATTTTGAGAATTAATGGTAAATTCCAGGCGGCGTGCTGCGCTACAATGTTTGGCTCACGTGTTCTGAGCAGCCTCGACTACAGATCGGCAGAGTTTTCTGACCATGCTGAAAAAGCGTTGCAGGGCCCCTTGAAGTGTCTTATAGGCGAAAACACCGCAAACTGTCGTTTAAGCTCATAGCATTTTATTTGACAACCTGTGACCTCAAAACTTATTCATTGTTTTCAATTGTTCTATTTCATTGCACAATTATGCTTAAGATAGAAGCAGAGAGAGGTGAGAAGTATAGTGTTATTCTAATGCCATGAGGTGGGCGCGGCCAGCAACTGCGGCGGACCCCCCTTCGGGGGTTGTCTGATCGGGGTTCTCCAGGACCAAAAAAAGTTCATTTCATCAACATCATGAGGTTTTGTGTAAGGAAAAACAACTGAACGGCGCGTTTAGAGACAATGAACAAATAATTGCTTTGTAGTCAGGTCAATTTTGGCTTCAGGGACGTACGCGGGCAGTAACGAAAAAATTGCAACTTATCAACAAAACCGTACAGACACTTAATTTTTTCTGTCCAATGATTTTGAATGTCTGCGGATTCATGAATTACCGAAATATTATGTTACTTTGCGTGAAAGAAAAACCAACAACGTGATTGTAATAGCTGCCTTAAATTATTTAAAAGATAAATAGTCGACACGAATATTGAGTTATTCCATTTTCTAAGTGGTTGTAGACACTATGTGGTACGTCAGTCAAGTTCATCCTAAGTAAACATTATAGCGACCTGCCTAATGCAAAAAGACGAAAAAATACCAATGTAACGTGATACCAAGTATAACGACACATGAATGCACTGGTACATGTCTTACTCATATAAGAATTACAGAAAGTAGAGCTCAACATGGCATTTGGAAAGAGCGGATGCTTCATGCATTCAAAATAACAAGAAATCGCGATTGTCACACAGCTTGAGGCACCATACGTTTAGTGTTGTGTTATGATTCGAAGAAACAAACAGAAGCCCAAGTAGCACGCGCGTTATTACGGATAAGGAACAAAATGCAGATAAGCAGCCGAGCTACTGCTGAACAGCAGCGATAAATATTCCAACCAAACTGTACGCACAATCGCTTATCTCAGTGATACAAGCAAGTCAAAAGCAAGCCGCCATGTAAGCGATGGATCCAATTGGAAGGAGGAGGGAGCTAAAGGAGGTGGTCTTTTGTTTGTTTTCGTTTGCTCTACGGAGCGACTACAGTCAGAATCCCATCATAATACGCTGTCATCTAACGTGGTGGTATCACTCCACCCCTCGTTGTGCGCACAGAGGCAGCACGGGGTTCGTCTCTTGCACAGTCAAGATGACAAAGCAAGAGAAATGCCGTTGGAGGGAGGAACGAGATCATCGGTTTTCGGGAAGGGCAGTGTGACCAATCCCCCTCTCCCTCCCATTCACCACTACGACCCTTACATCTACCGCTGACAGAGGTTCTCAAAAGGGTTCTGGGAAGAGCGTTTTGGGATTCTGCGGATGCAGAATTCTTTCACTTAGGGAAATAAAATTAGGTCGAACATTGCATTTAACGAAGCCACCACAAACCGCATCCGCACTTACGTTGCAGCACCGTAGCCATACTTTTTTTCAGGGTGTGTGTGTGTGTGTGTGTGTGTGTGTGTGTGTGTGTGTGTGTGTGTGTGTGTGTGTGTGTGTGTGTGTGTGTGTGTAGGGGGGGGCTACATCCATACTTTATCTATGTTCCTGCATGCGTTTGCATGTGGCCTGTATATGTATACATCGGAAATTGAAAAACCCCCCTTGGCTACGTCAGTGTTCTGTAGCCTGTGAACATCGAGAAACTCACGCTGAAGCACCGCTGGGGTTTCGTGGTCAGTGCGGTATTTGCGAACACAAGGTGGTCGTGCTGAGTTTGCACGCCAGCGGATAAGTTGGCAACAAGCGCGGTGCGAGCGAGGTGGGAAGATTTGCAAGCTGCGAATGACTTGCCTGGCCTCTTTTTGCCGATGCACGGCGATATTGGCTGTGTTAAACTCCGCTTTATGCCAGAAACATGAGCACGCTCACGCCTTATTTGTGGCTCGTGTTGCGTCAGTGCCTGCATGGCACAGCCATGTGTGCAAGCTGGCTTGCCACGGCATTAGGTCCGTTTCACAATCAATACCAATGTATAGGTCATCTTTCAGTTCATTAAGGCGAAAGCCTTAGATGCCTCATCAAATGCGAAAACTGACCGGCGACCCGCGTCGGCGTCTCCCGTCGGCGGTGTTAACACGAGTGATGCAAAAAATTATCACGTGGTGACGTCACCATATGGCGTCATCATGACGTCACAGATGGCCGACATTTGTGACGTCACGTGACGTAACTCACGTGATGACGTCATCACATGGCATCCTAGCTTGGTCTGCATTGCCTGATTATAAGCACTACCATGGTTCCACTGCCTCCAATCACGGAGGCAGCGCAAACCCAGGTAAGGTGCCTCCGATTCCGGAGGCAGTTGGAAGCCACGTTAGGTGCCTCCGATTCCGGAGGCAGTTGGAAGCCACGTTAGGTGAAGAAAGCTTTCGGAGTGTGGCGGGGCAGGATCAATGCAACCGGCTGAGAAGAAAAAGAAGGTCGCTTTCGCCTTCCAGTCGTCTTAGGTGAGTGCATAGGTTACTATGTGAGTTTTGAGTCGTGTTTAGAGCGAATTCAAATAAAGGGCGTGTTGTAACACTTTCTTATTTCAATATATAGGTTATGATTAGATCACCTATCGTAGTGGCACTGCTTCTCTACGGTGCTTCTCTATGGCTGTGCTGACACCAGGCCCGTAACCAGAGGGGGTGCCCTAGCCCCTCTCTTCCAAATTTTGACGAGGGGTGTTTTAGGGAAAATAAATAATCAAAATAGGTGTTTTTTTCTCAAATAGTTGAGGCCTTCAGCAAGTAGGCCACGCCCCGAAAAAAGATTTCTGGCTACGGGCCTGGCTGACACGATCGAGTACCCACATGAGTAAACAAATGGTCAGCAACAGTAATAGATCCATGCTACACAAACTCTATCGTGACGCGGTCTTTTCTGGAGCGTTTCCATCGATTCTACGTGAGCACTTGCCGTTCTTTATATTTGTTCCTCCATGTAACAAAAAAAACGCAGCTCTTCCATTTACTCACATAAAAACAACAATTTTATTAATAAAGCTATTTTCTCTCAATTGATGAGAACAACCGAATGGACAGACGTCTACGGCGGAGCAGGCAGAAATGAAGCGTATGATAATTTCACAACAGCAGCGATTAACGATTACAGTGTCGATTTTCCTGTGGTGTCAAATAGAAAGCACACGACGGCACAAGATGACTGGATAAAAAAGCTATTTTTTCTAAGAATAAAAAAAATTACTCTCTCCGCATTTCTCAAAAGAAGAAGTCCTGAGATGCTAGTAGAATACAACATGTTTCATAATGTACTAAACACAGATCTAAAAAAGCAAAGTGATCATTTTACAGAAACCAAAATGTTTTCGAAAATAGGTAACAAGCCGGAGCTGGTATAGAAAGGAATTAAAATTTTCACAGATAATAAAGCTAACACCTCTCGGAATGAATTAACGCTTTTCTTTTAAACGGAGCTGCTTTATCGAACAAATTTATAGCACATTTCCAGAAAGCGGGTAAATATACAGCCTCAGATACCCCTCCCCCCCTTCCAAATAGTGGCTTGCAGCAGGTGCCGTAACACAGTATACAACCGGCTCTTTGATGGCCCCTTCTTGAGCGTAACGAGTGAATGTAGTGTGTGTTCGCCGCAGGCTCGGCGTTTTTTCTACTTTGCTTAACCCGAAAGTGTTTTATTGCGATAGCAATTATATGGACAGCCTCGACGGGTTTTTGCCGTCGCCGTCATGTCGCTCCTGTATGAAGTCAAAATTGATAAGATCCCCCCGCGCGTCGTATGTTCTACCGCGGGTAAAAGCGTGCGAGCGGGAGCGACGAACGCGGCAGAAGCAGAGATCAAACGAGCCGGCCCATTTCCGTCGCTCGGAGGGTGCATGCGATAACATCACCCCACTCGGGAGGCCTGCCGTCAAAGCAGACAGGAAACGCCACACCCTTCTTTAACGAGCATGACGAAACGCATGCACCCTCCGTCGTTGGGAGGCTGCACTCGCTCGGAGCGGGGAGGGGGGGCGTGTCACGCGAGCAGCGCGACATTGAACTTTGAATCTAAGGGCGCGGTCGGGATCGCTGGCGCGCGCGCTTTCTCAACAGCCATCACAGCGGGCGGCTCGTATACCCTTCTACGTGCTGCGCTCTCAACGCGAAGTGACTATGCGGAGAGCATCTCTCCCTGGAGCGGCCATATTCTCTTACGCCAGCGTTTTGTAGTTACGCGAGATCGGATACAAAACAGCCAGCTGCCAGCCTCACTTCGTGTAACACTGCAACTTGTTGCTATCGCATTCATTGCTTTGCCCTTGAGGTGAAACTGACTTTTTGTGCCGGGGTCTACCAAGACATTGCTGACGTATTTCCGTCACCGAAATATACCAGTAAAATACACGCGTTCCGATAGCAGCAAAAAAAAAAAACAGAAGAAAAAGCTCTCTTGACGGAAGTCGAACCCGCTAGTTCTTGTTCGGCACCGACAGCTGGAGGGCGCTTAACCCACTGCGCTAGCGTCGGCCCTTGACGGAGGCTCTACGAACGCGCATTTTATGTCTCACACTCTCCTTTCACAATGCTCTTCGTTCGTGGTGTCGGATTGTCGTCTTAAAGCAGTACATTGAAATAATGCGTGGCCTCCGTGGTTAGTTTCTGGCAACACGATGTTGCTAATGCCGTCCAGTTCGGCGTCTTTCCAAAAGTAGAAGTGTAATTTTGTCAACGCCTTAACACACCGCGAGGTGGCGGCTTTAGCCCTAACCTCGCTCATAGCAACCATCCTTATTTAGAAATAGCTCTTCGGCGCTCGCCTGGCCGTGTTTTCCACTCGCCTTGTGAGAAATCACGGCCAGGCTTGGAGGGAGACAAGACGCGCGTTGCGTCACATCAGCTGGTGCTATACCTGCCATATAGCAATGGAAGCTCTCGTATAAAAATCTACAATAAACATCAAACTACTTCTGTGAGGACACCTGCGTTTCTCTTTGGAGTTATATCGATTTCTATGATGCAGGGATAAACCGTGTTTTTTCGTTACAGTTCGGGTAGCTCCGCAAGAGATTGGTTCGGGTTCATTTCTCTTTAACATTCCGGTTCAGGCACTGGTTTTTGTTTAGGCACACATCAACACCTTGTACGCAACGGTGCTCGGTATGCGCCAAAGATTCTGCACTTGTTGGTTTCATACTCTTCTAAATAAAGGGAGAGAGGCTACATGATATCGCAGCTTCTGCACTTAGAATAATGCGCAATTTGGTAAAACAATTAAACAACGACTTTCGTCACTGTATCAGAGAATAATTTTGACAAACTTGGAAAACTCCGGAAATGTGTGCGACGGAGAACCGCAATTATTGGGTAAAAAACTAAATTTGAGTTAAATACCGAGCATCAGAAATTTTCGGACATTTATTCACGTGCGATCCAAACAGATCACTCACTTTTCGTCTTGAGGCAATGTGACAGCGTTTTGGTGCCTTTCCACGTTGTTTATTCCTGGAGTGTATTGCACAGAGGTGGACACTTGTTGACGGGTCTGTTTTTTCGCCTTGACCATGGCTGGATGCCTGTGATAAAATAGTAGAGAAGTCAGCTATGACAGCTCAAAATTAGTAAGCTAGACGACAAAGTAAAACAAAAACGATCATTGGAGAACTATGCGTTGGCATGGTTTGCATAACCGTTGTGACACATGAAAATGAACCCGCGTGTCATCAAAATTTCCGCACGGTCTTTCCTCATTAGGCACTTTAACTGTGTTGACAACTTTTTTCAACGAAGGTTCCCTGGGTGCTGCTATAATCTCCTCTGGGGTATTGTAAAATGCGTGGCCTCCCAATACCGCACTGCCGATGTAAGGACGTCAGTCTTTGCATTCCCTCGTAAGTTCATAAAGGAGGTGATCCCGCTTTCCGTTGGAAAGGTCTGCTAGGAGAGAGCGCTCGCAAGGATTACGGCAGCCAACACGCACTCATTTTGAAGGTGGCTGTTGGTTGCTTACATTAAAACGAAGTAGGTGTCAATGTTGTGAGGTGGGGTGTTTCGTGGGCAGTGGCGCGACACACACTATAAAATTGATTTCAAATATGTTCTGGGCTCTGTTAGTCGTTCATATTTTGTAGATTCTACATGTGTGTCTACACAAATAAATCCCAGAAGTTGTCTCGCCTACAAAATTTTGTGTCAGTGCTCCTTTGAGCAACTAGAGAGCAGAGTGGGTCAGGGAAGAAACTGTTGTTAAGAACATCTTAGTCGAAATCAAGAACAACAAATGGGCACCTCAGGGCATGCAGCGCGGAGGCAACATAGCTGCTGGTCATTCAGTAACAGGCTGAATTCGAAGAGAAGGCAAGAGCGTAGGGTAGCCAGGAAGTTATGAGGAAGATGTTGCGAGCACTTCGTCACCAAATGTGATCAAGAAGTTTGTGGGGATAACGTGGCTGCAGCAGGCACCGGACCGGGTGAATCGGCAAAACATGGGAAACGCGTTTGCCCTGCAATAAGCGTAGTCAGGCTGGTGATGGTGGTGAGCCTATGCTACTCGGTACAAGTATCTAATGAAACCAATAGACAAGGAAGCTAAGAAACGTATAGCGGACATAGCTTGTTTAACTGTAGTTTAGTAATTATGACGTATACAGAGAGCAGTTAAATTGGACAAAAAAATCAACTTGCCGCAGGTAAGTTATTAGTAGTTATTGTGGTTAAATTACTAGATCATCAGTTTCTTTCTGCAGTGGAGTATAGTTTTGAAAAAAAACTTCAAAAACTCGCAAAAATATAGGAAACAGCAATTGTTAGAAACTGAATCTGAGTTCAATGAAGAGAATGAGGAAATTTCTGACAACATTTCGGTCACCGGTGATGCAAACAAATCAGATACGTTTTGTCATCAATGAATGTGACAGAACATTGCTCTCTCGGGTGATTGCACGAGAGATCGAACATGCATGTCCGGTCGATATTTTTGTTTTGTCTGGATTCTTTATATGTTATGTGGGCACATGCAAAGTGCACGGAAACGAAACTTTTGCTGCGAAAAACGCTCCCAGCGCGCCATAAAAACATTTAAAGGTGGCGGCGCCGGCGTCCTGTTTTTGCTCATTGCAATATTTTCGGATTTCACGGCTGAATTTAACGCGAACTATAAACGTTGTGTCGAAAATTTTTGCTGCTGGTTTTATTACGTGTTTCTGTGAATTTCCTCCGTGCTTTTTATATGCCGTCCTCAAAAGGAAAAGAAATTTGAAAAAATGGCAAACACGGCCCAAATCAAAAAGTTTGCAATGTTTATCGCGCCCTTGGCGCCTTTCCCAATTCACACAGTAACTTCAAAACAGCCTAAAATATAGAAAAGAGCCTTCTCAGCATTTCTGCGGAAAGTCGTTTTCCTACGGGTAGCGCAAAATAAGAAAAAAATAGTTAAAGAAGTGAGCTTTTTGATAAGCTCCTATTCAAAAAATAAAATAAAATGGAACTCCGATCTCAATCTTGACGGAAATTTTTTATCGAAGAGCGCTTATGTCAGTGAAAAGACGTTCATGTCTTATGTCCTTATTTGCCTTGTTCGCGAAATATAACGTGCCAAAATTACCCTTGCTGTGTGTGCTCACTTCACTGCGATTGATGGTTATCAGCTTGCATTGTGCGTAAATCTACAGTTTTAATTATTTTCCTGCAGAAAATCTTTGCTCTGGTGCTTTGTCGTCAAGAAAAATGTATTCTCAGATTTCATTTGTGTCTAGCGTGTGCGGGGGTGGGCTGCTCCTGCCATCAAAAGCGCTAACGCGTACGCAGTTTGCAGCCTACAACCTGAACTTACCCCGCCATTATTCGCTAATCAGAAGCACGCGACAGACCGCCAGCGCATGGTTTAGGTGAATTTGCCAAAGCTCGCCTTGTACACCAAACAAAGCATCTGTATGCAGCGACAGGCCAGCTTAATCTGTAACTAAATGCCACAATCAGCAGGCACGCTGTAATGAAGGTGCTTTCTCACGGCCTGCTTGCTTCCATTCAATTACGTGCATTGTACGCTCTAGCCATCTTCCCCATTCGACGCACACTGTGCCTAAACAACATTTGTAAATAGTCATCTCCGTCATTTCCGAGCCGTTCCCACTATCGTATGTTTTCGGCGTCGCAGATAGCGTCTTCCTGTGTCATCTCAAGCTTTACCTCAGCGTTTCAGCAGCCAGAAAACGTGCGGTGTGGCATGATTAAGCCATAAGCGGCCGAAGCTGCCCAATTTATGATGTTTCGTCAGCACTTTCTTAAAGTGCTTTCCCACATCTAGAACAGCAGAAGTCACTGATGGCGCGAGACGGACATTATCCTTAATTTTGAGAGCGAGTGTGGCCCACAAATATTTTATCATAGCACTAAGCGTTCAGACACCCTTAGTCATAAAATGTGAAACCGTGGGCAGTTCTGTAAACTCATTCATGACAGGAGCGAAGAAGTGAGAGAATGTGTGCGGCGCTGTTCAGTATAAACGCTTCAACTTGGTCTATACACCATCTCACAAGCTGGTTGCAGCACAACGAAGGCTAGGCAGATTTCAACCAATCACGAAGCCGAGTTCCTTCGCATTGTATTAATCCGCGCGCACTTATAGTTGTGGCCTAATCGGATGAGTGCCCGCACCGCGAGATCGTTCACATCTCAGTGGACCGAAGTTCGAATCCGGTCGGGTGAACAGAAAATTTTTCAAGCTCTTTTTTTTAAACAAGGGGCAATAATGGGTTAACCTTTTTTTGCTGCCTCATGCAAAATGCACCACACCGCAGTGTTCAAGAAGTGGGTTTGTTCGTTTGTGTATTTAAAAGGTGTCCGCTACTGCGATTGCTCCTCGCGGAATCCGGTAAAAACACCTGAAGGTCGCCTGTTTCTACGGGGTATTTTGTCGTTTTAAAGCAATGCTGTTTACGGTTAACACCTCGGGATTTCTCTCTAATGACGTATGCCAGAATGCGCAATCCAAAAGAGCACGCGTGGTGACATAATTTCTGAATGTCTGTATCTACCAAGCGCCCTTGAAGCAGAGGTATAAAACTTTGACCTTACCCGAATTTTGTGACGCTTGACTGTTCAGACACCCAAACCACTGTGGGGATGTTTATCGCAGGCGTTATTGTGAATAATTATCATTTACAGTTATACAAATAACGTGATGCCACCACTGATATCTTTCACGGTCTACACAAGGTGAGCATGGAACGGACAGAGTCAAATTGTCGGCATGCCTCGTTATTGTACCAGCAGATTTGTTTTTCACGCGTCGTCATGTCGCTACACAAACCAATAGAAAGAGACACAAGAGAATAGGACAGTTTCCTAACGTTCGCACAAACATGGCACATTTCATAGCACTCGTTTGCATTTACTGCGCGCTTCGGAAAGAGACACATACAGGTCACAGAATCCTTCGGAGAAGTTTCGACTGCAGATTAGCACTTCTTAGCTGCGTGTTATCTGGATCATAATAAAGTTATTTCATCATCACCATCATATATTTGCCGTTCTTTTCGAAACAAACATCAATGATCTTTGTACAGACACACCAAACACAAAGTATGTGTTACAATGAAAGTCTTCCTAAAAGTAGAAATGCAGGTGCAAAAGAATTTCGCTACCTGGCCTCACGATTGGTAATATTAGCGCAGGAAAATACTGCTACCTCACAACCACAATCAATCAATCAATCATTTATTTAACGTGCCCAGGAACAACCGTGAGGTCTCTGTGCAGGCGCACGCAAAAAAAAATAAACAATACAATACAGACAGTGTTCAGAAATAAAAAGAGCAAAAACACGTAGATAAAGAGAAATGAACGCTAAAGGCGAGGAGTAAAATAAGACATGAGAAATATTGAAGGGGAATAAAAAATTAGATTGCATATATACAACTATGCGGAAAGACGGAGAAGGGAAGACTTTGTACATTGTGCCATACTATGTCAAAACAGTGCAAAGCTCGGATAAAAACAGTGATTGTGGACTATGAAAAACGTCAAGATCGAGAAAATTAATATTATAAAGACTTTGTACTCTGTGAACGGTAGAGTGTTGGAAGAAGCAGGCGGGTACATGAAACGGTCTGTTCTCTCTGGTTAACTTACGCGGAATTCGAAAATTAACACAATTGAGAAGTACAGGGCAGGATATGATACCGTGGACTAGCTTGTAAAGAAATAAGAGATCAGAACGATTTCATCGGCAGTGAAGTGATGGCAGTGATAAGGATTCAGCAGTATTTGAACGAGATCCAGAGTCATTTTTAGCAAAGCGATGGTTATATATGCTGAGGAACTTTTTATGGACTCGTTCAATGGTGTTACCGCTGGATTGAGCAATGCCATTCCATATCACGGCCGCATACTCAAGTTGTGGAAGACATATTGCCGTGTACAGTTTGTGTAGGGCCATGGGAGACCTGAATTCTCGAGATATTCTACAAACACATCCGAGAGAACGAAGGCCCCGCATAGCAGCGCGCTTAACGTGAGAAGAAAAGTTTAACGCGCTGTCAACAACACCAAGATCACTGATTTCATAAACCTTGCATAACGACACAGAATTGACAGAGTATTGAAATTACACGCTAGATGTTTTGCGAGTGATAGACATGAATTTTGTCTTTGAGGTATTCAGATAAAGGTTATTGCCGTTGCACCATTCGGAAAAAGAACACAAATCTGACTGCAGCAAGCGACAGTCGTTAACTGAATGAATTTCCTTAAATATCTTTATGTCATCGGCATACAAGAGGAAAGAAGAACTACGAATGGCAAAAGAAACATCATTAACGTAAATTAAAAATAGGAGTGGGCCTAATACCGACCCTTGAGGGACCCCACTAGTCACTTTATACAAAGAAGAGGTTTGGCCATTTACGGCAACATAACAAGATCTATTGAGCAGACAGCTGTGCAAGAGATTCACAATCGAATAATAATAATAATAATAATAATAATAATAATAATAATAATAATAATAATAATAATAATAATAATAATAATAATAAGTATTATTATTATTATTATTATTATTATTATTATTATTATTATTATTATTATTATTATTATTATTATTATTATTATTATTGGGTCATTCCATGCCAAGTGTCTCAGACGTGGCGCTCGCAAATCGTACATTTTGCTGACAAAATTTGTGCCTTTTTCCTGTACCACGGAGAGTGTTGTGGCAAAATATTTTTGCTCGAAAAAAAAATTTTGACGATTGTGGCGCCCCCCTCGAAGATCGCTTGTATTTGTTAAACTGCGCCTAATAGAAAAATTCGTATAAAATCTATTTTTGTGTTTTGAGCTTTAACACTGCGCTTGCGCTATCTCAGAGGTGCTGTTTAGTTGTCCTATTCATTAATTCCGAAATTTTTCTGTTTTACTACCACCTACATATCTTCAAAGACTATAAAAGGCTTCAAAGTTCGTGGTTTCTAATTGAGCTATCTGGAATTCTCCCTAACCAATCTTAATAATAGTATGATTTTCAGGAACGTGTATTTAAGCACAAAAAATGTTTAAAGGTAAAATACGTTTCAAATCTTCCCGAAAAAAAATTGCGTAATTAGGGAAAATATGGGATTTGTCGCGTGTTTGACTGTATTTTTCATACTGATACGGTCCAAGTAAAAATCCTCGTCATGCGGTGTTTGATAGTAGACTGCATCTTTAAAAAAATTAAGAAAGTTTAATCAAATCATTTTTCGCTTTAAGGAAGAAAATATTTTTTGAATTTGGGCGTCCGCACGCTTCCTGCATTTCTTTTTGTTGGCCCTTCGCCGCAAAGCACGTGGTCTCCCTTGCAGCTGACTCTCGTCCCAGGCAGCGGCAAGATGCGAGATATATGTCAGTGACTCGTGAGTGGTCGAACGTGTTGTCGCGTTCATGTCAGGGCGACGAGTAATGATTCGCGTTACAATGTGAGCTTGCTTGGCGGGCCCAATGGGAAGTATGGACTCCCGAGAGCAGCCTATGGCGTCGTTGGCACAATGTGCTAGAGGAACGTCTGCACAACACGTATACAAAGACAAACACGTTTATACAATGTACATTATTTCTTTCAGTATGTGTATGCTAGTTGTGCAGACGGCCCTGTAGCACGATGCGCCAACGACACCACAGGCTGCTATCGGGCGTCCATGCTGCCCATTGGGCCCGCCAAGCAAGCTCACATTGTAACACGAATTCATTACTCGTCGCCCTGACATGAACGCGACAAGACTTTCGAGCACTCAAGAGTCACTGACATATATCTCGCATCTTGCCTCTGCCTATGACGAGAGTCACCTGCAAGGGCGACCACGTGCTTTGCGGCGAAGCCCAAACAAAAAGAAATGCAGGACGCGTTCGGAGGGCCAAATTCAAAAATTATTTTCTTCCTTAAAACTAAAAATGATTTGATTAGACCTTCTTCATTACTTACCGATTCTACTGTCAAACACTGCATGACGAGGATTTATTACTTGGACCGCATCACTATGAAAAATACAGTCAAACATGCGCATATTTTCTCTAATTTCACATTTTTTTTTCGGGAAGATTTCAAGTATATTTACCCCTAAACATTTTTGTACTAAAATACACTTTCCTGAAAATCATATTATTATTAAGATTGGTTAGGGAAAGTTCCGATAGCTCAAGAAAACATCACGAACTTTGAAGATTTTCGCAGTTTTTGAAGATACGTAGCTGGTAGTGAAACACAAAAATTTCGGAATTAATGAATAGGACAACTAAACAGAACCTCTGCGATGGCGCAAGCGTGGTTTCGAAGCTCAACACACAAAAATAGATTTTATACACGTTTTTCTATAAGGCACAGTTTGACAAATACAAGCGAACTTCGAGGGGACGCCATGATCGTCAAAAATATTTTCGAGCAAAAATGTTTTGCCGCAATACTCTTTGTGGCACAGGAAAAAGGCACAAATTTTTTCAGCAGAATCTGCGATCTGCGAGCGCCACGTCTGGGACACTTGGGATGGAATGACCCTATTATCATTATTATTGTTACTGTTATGATACCTGCAGCTGTGGAATAAATATACGGCGCTGTTCAGATTCGAACACCGCACAGGAGGCATACTTTTGAGCGGTATGCACACTTCAGAATTACATGCGCAAAATGCACCCATAACATCTATTGCACACCACTTGAGAGCCCAATGCCTGAGAACACAGGCGTGCGTTTGAACGTTATGCCCGCCTGAGAACCACACGCGCAAAATGCATCGATAAGGTCTATCACAGCTCGCAGTCAAGGTCGTCTTTGTCAACGGGCATTGTGCAATCACTACTGGTTGTGTCATCTCCGAGGTTCACCACCACTGGCTGTAGTCTGTCAACAACGCCATCAATGATGTTATCGAGCTTCTTCAAAATTTCTTCGTCGAAAACGTGCTGAACGAAGTTCTCCCATTTCTCAGCGCTGACTTGCTCGATTCCCTTCCATACCAACGGCTCTAAATCTTGCATGCTGTATGTCGCGTTTTCCCTTGCGACAAAGCCCTTCACGTCACTCCATGCAAGCCCTATCGGATTCAGTTGGCAATGGTAGGGAGGCAAGCGCACAACGCAGTGGCCTGATGCTGAAACAATACAATCCACTCGGTATCGGTCTCCACCAGTTTAAGTGTTGTCAATAAGCTTCATGATTTCAGCCTTTACCATGTCCTGACATATGGCACTCCCTTTGAGGAAATGCAGTCCTGCATTTCAGCTTTGAGACTGCTCATTCGCGGCACCTTATCCTGCTTCACGGAGTGATAATGTGCATTATCCATGACTATGACACTTCGAGGTAGCAGAAGTGGCAGCAATTTCTTAGTTAACCATTTTTCGTAGAGGTCACCATTTATCTCACTGTGATAATCGCCTCAGCTTTTCTTTGCGCGAAACACTTCACCTTCGCCTTCAACAAAGCCATTTTCGTTCCCGCAATGAGTCATGATAAGCCGGCCGCTTTTTCCACTAGGGTCTTGAAGGCCTGTAGACAGCCCGGATCGACGCGCTTTATGGACGGTATCTATGGTTTCATCAACCCACACTTGCCTACTCGTGTGGCCAGCGTTGACCCATATTTCGTCGGTGTAAAAGATCGGCCTACCTTGCGCCGTAACTCCGCAATCTGACGCAAGTAGCGGCGGCAAACCTGCACAATGTGTGTCGCTTATATGAGGAGTGCATTCCGAGACCGCTTCCGATATCGCAAGCCAAGCTTCTTTAACATCGTGTGCATAGTTGCCGTTGACACGGATGGCAGCTCGCTGTCCTCTTCGAAGTGGCGCGTAAGCTTCGTGACAGTGGGGATCTCGTTTCTGCGAAAGAAACTGTGCACAGTCCTTCGCAGCACTGCCAGGTCAGAGTTGCCCATATTCTTTTTGCGCTGGCGCTTCTTCGTTGCCAACACTCTGCCCGCCTTCTCTTTCTCAAACGCCCACTCGTACAGTGTCCGCTCGCTCACCTTTGTTGGTTGTGCAATCCTCTTAACGAGAAAATTCATGCTGGCTCCTTCTCCGCACTCATTGCGAAGCTGTTCTAGGACGTTTAACGTTAGTCTTCGCCTCTTTCGGATAAAATTGAACTTTCGAAGAACGGCATGAACCAGACGCTACTACACTGGAGGAAGCCATGTTTTCCAAGGACGGCGCACCACTTTTTAGAGCCACCGCATCGCGTTTTTGACCTGCGTTTGTTTGCCCGCATGCAATAAAGATCCCATTGCTTTTTCAAGAATGCCATTAAATGAGTGCTCAATCAATGAATAGATATCTGGCATACTTTCAACGTAATCTGTGAATGTGCAAGGTGCTCTTTATTCGATGACGTTGACAAAAAGTAAAAAACAAATTACAATAGTAAAGCGGAGATCCTCAAAATAATCACAGCGAAGGACTTCTAGTTGGTTTCAAATTACAGGAGTACGCACAAAAGCACTTATTGTTGTTATTACACCAACAAAAACACACTCCCAGTGAGTGCACTATTTTGCAGTGCGCCGAGATACCGCCGCCGTGTACCCCGTAGCTTCCACAGTGCTGCGACCAGCTTGTGAGATGGAGTTGTTGACTACACGCAATGGGCGTGGCCCATGGCTAGGTCCGAGTGTTCTGTGCCGATTATTTACGCGTTCACAAAATGAAGATTGCTGAGAAAAACATTTCCGTAGCATAAAACTTTTTTCGTTGCTGTTTTTATTGTTGCCTACCTCCAGAAACTACTGCTATAGGCTGAGGATCTTCGCAATATCTGCAAGGTCTGCTAGCATTGCTTTACGCATCGCAAAGAAAACCTGTCGACATCTATGACAACCGCGATGAAGTAGATGAGGCATTTTTTCGGGAAGAAGAAGCAATCGATATCTTGAACAGGTGCCCCCACCTTTCCTCTGATGCTGCTAGGCGAGGTTGTAGGCTCCAAACTGCGTACGCGTTAGCCCTTTAGAGGGCGGCAGCAGCCAAACCCCCCCCCCCCCCCCGCCACACACACACGTGAGACACAAATAAAATCTGGGAATACATTTTTCTTGACGTAAAGACACGACAACAAAGTTTTGTTGCAGCAAAATAATGAAAACTGGCGATTTGCGCACAATGCAAACTGATAACAGCCATCAATCGAACTGAAGTGAGCGCACACAGCAAGGGTCATTTAGGCCCGTAATAGCTCGTGAACAAAGCAAATGAGTACATGAGATATTAACACCGTGTTTTCACTGACATAAGCGCTGTTCGGCAAAAAATTGTGAAAATTGACACCGTAGTTATTTTATTTTATTTCTTGAAAATGAGCTTTTCTGAAAAAAGTTGCTTCTTTTACTATTTGTTTCTTCGTTTGCGCTGCCCGTAGGAAAATGAGCTGCCGCAGAAGTGCTCAGAAGGATTTTTTCTATATTTGACACTGTTTTAAACATTCTGTGTAACATAGGAAGCATGCGAAGGCTCTCCAAACTTAGTAAACTTTTTTAGTTTGGGCTGGTTACGGCATTTTCTGACATTTTTTTCCCTTTTGAGGACGGCATAGAGAAAGCATGGATGTAATTCGCAGTATTGCATATTAAAACAGGCGGAAAAACTTTCGACACAACGTTTATACTTCGCGTTAAATTCGGCCGTCAAATCCAAAAACATTGCGATGAGCCAAAACATGACGCCCGCGCGGCTACCTTCAAATATTTTTTGGCGCGCTGGGAGCGTTTCGTGAATAAAATTTTCGTTCCTTCCATATTGACTGTACCCAGACAACATATAAAAACCAAGGCAGAACAAAAATATCGACCGGACAGGCATGTTCAATCTCTCGTGGAATCACCCTCTACAGCCTTGAACAGAGATGGACACTTGTCGGCTTAGGTCGGAAAACTCACTCATGAGTCGACTCACTAAGACTCAGATCGAGCCGTGAGTTTGAGTGAGTCCGGGTGAGTAATATTTTGTTTAGCTTGAGTTCGAGTGAGTCTGGTTGAGAAAAATTTTAGTGAGTCTGAGTCTGAGTGAGTCTTGTAGAGGGAAGTTTTGGCGAGTCCGAGTGAGCCCTAAGCGCAAAATATATTTCATGAGTGAATCTGAGTGAGCTCCACATTTCTTTGCCGACCTATGGTTCTATCTAGAAAACTTCATCAATACTATCAGGCTTATGTTGGCTCACTTTTACACTCCCGCCGACTCACACATCAAAGAACTAGCGTTCATACGGCTAGCTCAATATTTATTAATCAAAGGCGTGACTTGCGTAGAAGGAGGGGCGGAGGCCAGGTCCCCCCCTTCCAACGCGAACTCTTTCACAGAACGTTATTAAATGCGAAGCATCTTATGGCGGAGTTCAATCCGGTGGTGGTGTGCGGCGTTACCGCCCCTACTGCGCATGCGTGAACCCTCTTCACACACCTCCTCTACCCTCTCCCACTTTCTCCCGCCCAGTTTCCCCTCTCCCCTTCTCCCTCTACACTTCCCCTCTGAAACGTGGGCTCGACATGCCGAAACGCTGCTTCGCATCTCCTCATGGTCCCCATTAGCGGAGATGATGTGGTTTTGATAAAAATATCTGGTATGAGTCACCACTTTCAATAAAAATGTCATTACTGGATTGCAACCACTGATAACTCATCTGAAGGTTTGAAATAAAAAGGCGCCAAGTAGAGCACCAAATATGCGAGATATTGGTGTAATAGAAAGTGAGTCCGAGCGAGTAATATTTTGGTGAGCTTGAGCCCGGGTGAGAAACATTTCAGTGAGTCTGAGCCCGACTGAGTCCAGTTGAGGAAAATTTAGGTGAGTCGGAGTACGAGTGAGCTCAAAGGGCGCACTATACTTCATGAGTGAGTGTGAGTGAGCTCCACAATTGTTGCCGACCTACGCTTGCCGGCGAGTCCGTTTTTTGGCTTTAGCCATATCTGGATGCCCGTAATAAAATAATGCACAAGTGACATTTCATATCTCAAAATTATTAAGCTAGAAGATAAACGTAAAAAAACGATCGTTGCAGGACTGTCCGCTGACACGGTTTGCATTATCGTTGCGACAAATCAAAATGGACCCCGTCAGCAGAGTTACTGCACGGTCTTCCTTCACGAGGCTCTTCCACAATTGGCTACAGACGCGAAACCTCTCGAAGTAGTGCACGCGATTCTCCTGTGCTCTGATGCGGAAAGATGCAAGTTCATATCAGGAGTATGGCGCAAGTTACTAGGACAGGCAACAACTGCTTGTGCATGCACAAAATCACGTAAAGAATGGAAATTTACGATTTTACTGATACCTACAATGACCATCATATAACTGAGGATTGGTAGCTGCTAAGCATTATAACGGTGACACCGAACGATTATCCAGTTTTCATATGCTGTGCTGTACTGCATCGCTAATGTTCAAGCTACGAATTCAAATAATAAATCGTTTGAGAAAGCTTCCTCAAACTGCGCACTAGTTCAAGTTCTTTAATGTACAGTTTGGAGGCACACGGGAGATGGCCTATTGAAGTGGTGATGGTGTTAGCATTTGGGGAGGCAAATGGTTTTAAATCTGAAGGATTTCTTAGCGAACCCAAGCCACTTTGAGCGTTTTTATCTACGTATCTGCCTATCTATCTATCTAGCCGCCTACATTTAGGTGTTCTCGTGATAGCCTTCTTAACTTGGTGTAGACCAAAATTGGCATGGGAGGGTGAAAGGATTTGAGCAATATGACTGTGAGATCATGATAGGAATAACATGAAAATTTGTCGCGTACGTCGTCACACCCCTTCCACGTGTGTCATACGCCCATTTACCACGGGTCGCGGTATGCGAGTATCCGCCACAGGTGATTGACAGTTTATATCTACCCAGGAACGGGAGAAGGGACATTGGTAATTTAAATGCGAGAGCGTTAAGAAAAACCGACATCGGCAGCGCTGATCTGACGAATGAAAAGATTAAAACTACGATCCCAGTAGGAATCGAACCCAATCATACTGCGTGGTTGTTAGGTGTTTTACCACATAGCTACATCAGGCCTAGAAAATGCTTTGTAAAAGCTCCATATGCAGGCCTAATGTCGGTGCAACGTCAATTGTGGTTGTGGTGCCGGCTATCTAATTTTTTAACAAAGCAATAAACACCACATATGTACTACTGAGATACAGGCGTCATGTCATGTTAACGTCTGTGGTTCCAGTGTTGACTACGCTTTTATAGCATAGTAATAAACATTACATTTGAATTTATATGGTTCAACAAGCTATATTCAATCGTTGCTCGACCCCGGTAGAATACGCTAACAAAAGTTACGTATGATATTCACATCATCACACTGTAAAGTGCACTTTGTTTCGACAATACTGACGTATGTGCGCTAACGTGAGCGCTGACGTTACGTCACGCCATAAGTTAGCCCTTAAACGCCAGTGTTGTTGACTTGCCTGCTAAGCCCACGATGTGTACACACGTAGTAAACTTACAAAAACACGTCGATCCACCTCGTAACGCTTGGCGCAAAGCCTCCTCCAAAAAAAAACATAGAACTACAGCTGACTGCTTCGCATGAAATCGATTCTCACAAGACGTGGGATCTGCCGAATTTTCGGGATATACCTGAAACTTGCGGTTTTCTCTGGACGTTATCTGACAGCGTTGCCTCTAAGCAGGACAACTTAAATCCGGCTTACTGGCCGATGGATATTCAGAGAATTTGTAGCGGCGTCCTTTCCTTTGGTTGAGAGGTACGACACATTGCGGGAGGACTGAACGCCTGGCGAGTTCTCCTCGTTGGCTCAGCGTGCTGTCATGGATAACCACGGTTCTTTTATTAAGGCGAAAGCGTGGATGCCTCATTAAACGCGAAAAGCAACCGTCGGCGACAACACGAAGTGAGGGAAAAAATAATTCAATAACGTCACGAATCGCCAATATTTTTCACGTCACTATGACGTAACATGATGGCGTCATCACATGACACCCTCGCTTCGTCAAAGGCGGGCCGATCACGGAGGCATTGCAATAGCACGACAGGTGCAGAAATTTTCTGATGCCTCCGATCTTGGAGGCAGTGCTAATTTTTCGTGTTCAGCTTTTCATAGATTGCGATAATGAATATTCGCTTCAACAAAATTCGATATACAATATTCGTTGTACTCGATCATGTTGGCTTTTGACCTCCCGTCGCTTTCAAATGAGAGATACGTGTAGCCCATCTGCCTTTTTGCGCATCCTCTGTTGAAAACTGAATTCTGAAAAGAGTCAGAAGGAGCGTAATGTTGGTATATGGTCCCCAGGCTCGAGAAAAGGGCATTTTTCGTGCCTCACGGGCGAGCTTGGAAGGTGCCCCTCTGGCTGCAACCTGACACCGTAGGGCAGATACGGGTAAAGAAAACGAGCGCACCGGACAGCGCTGTGACCACTGGGGGAGAAGGAACTATGTCAGCGTGGCAAACAGTTGCACTACTGCAGAGCAGCGCTATTGAAAAAAAACGCTACATGAATTTACGTAGTGGAAAGAGTTTCCTTAATAAGGCATATAATATTGCGTGGAAGAAGCGTAGAATCGCTGCAGGAGTCAAAACAACTGACTTGCGCAACGAGTGGGTGTTTTAAAGGTTCACGCATTACAAACAGCTCAAACATATTTGATCATCATCAGCACCAATATGATCAACGATATGAACAGCTGCGTAGGAACGCGTGTTGCCTTACCGACGCGTAGTGGGCACATCGATGATGCGCTAACGGAATAATTATGACGTAATGGGCACATCATAACTGTACTTGCAGTCGGCATTCTAGAATACTTTTAACCGGAAAATATTATGCGCACAGTCGTTCGTTTCCTTACGGCTCGGTTGAGGCACACACTGAGAATCGAAGCAGGCTACCAATTGAGAAGGCGATACGCACGGGCCCCGATTAAGCTATGGCGTTCTACTATTGAAGGTGAAGTTCAAGCGTCCTGAAAGTTTTTTTTTCTGATCATAATTAAACAGTTTATTTACCGGAACAAACGCATAAGAGGCTTATTTTAACGAACGTGACGAACGTCTTCTATGACAACATTATGCTTGTATCAAGCAAGAACATCTTGTACGAATAAAGACGACACAGCTTTCCAAGTTTCAGTATTCTGTATTTTGGGAATAAGTGCCTATATAAGAAAAATAAATTCTGGAGTGTTACGTGCCAAAACGTAGACAGGCCTCTCGATTCTCATTGACAGCCATCGGTTGACTGACACTTATTTGCATTAAAGTTCACACGTTTTTCGCATTTCGCTTTTGTCGTGATGCGGCAGTCGTGGTTCGGCATAGAACCCATTGCCATGTGCTTTGCAGCGCAAGGTGTCACTGTCTGATTTAGCAACGTAAGAATGATGACGCTGGAGAATGTATGTATTCAAAACGTATGCGGTTGGTCCTTCAGGCATTTCATTTATGACTGTTTACTTAGAATCACGTAAGCGCGCGAAACAAGGGCGCTATTTTAAGAGCACGGAGTAGCATTTCAGATGCAAATAACTACAGTACAGCATCACATTATTATGAGGCAAAACATCGAGTATTACAGAAAGCAGGTTGGCATTGCTGTGCAATTGCTTTCTTTGATAAGGTACTACAGGTCGAAATAAATCGTCGCGAGAGGAAACGACAAACCGTCAACTCGAAGCGAACGGCTGTTTACATTCGACCACAGCAGCCACGAACTCCTTCCTTATCAACCTCTATCGCCACTGGAGCGTGGCATCAGCCTCTCCCAACACGCCCACAAACACAAAACAGAGGCATCGCTTGACCGAAAAAGCGAGGATTCGATCCCGGCCGCTGCCGTCACATTTCGATGCCATCAAAAAGCCAGAGGCCCGTGTGCTGCGCGATATCAGTGCACGGTCAAGAACCGCAGGTTGTCGAGATTATCCGGAGTCCTGCAGTACGGCCTTTCTCATAGCCTAAGCCCCTTTGGGACGTTAAACCGCGTAAACCAACGAACCAAGCAACCATCAAGGTGTTCCATGTGCCCGTTTTTGTGCGACAAATCTTCTTGCTAAAGCATACTTCCTACAGCCGTCGTGTCAGTTTTAGGATAGTGTTCCCGAACATTTTCAAACAAAAAAAAACACTCTACGGCCTATCCATTCCGTGAAGATGGTCGTAAAGGAAGCTGCCTATGAGCCATGATCCCCCTTGCTGCATTCCTTTGCAGTGTCCGTTGCTTTAAGCATTTCAATGTATGCAGTCTAAAGAGAGCTTTCACTTCCTGCATCCTTACAAATCTCTGAATAGCAATATTCGAAAAAAAACCAACCTCTATTGCAACAACTGCTGTAGCAAGAAGACAGTGTATTGGAACTGCGTCGAGAGCACTGAAAAAGAGTGAACCGGCTGCATTAACGAAGTTTTGTGAGCAACTTCATCGGAAATAAAACAGTAGCGCACTTCTTCAACGGCATCTGAAATACTCAGCTAGGCTTCCGCGACAGCTTGCAAACAAAAATAAATGTACATGTCATACCTGCTGGGTGACACAGGCTTCCAGGAGTGCACAGTTGAGTGTAGTTGAACTGCTGAAGTGGCTGATTCCTTCCGCACTTGCCGCCAGCGGAGAATGGGACGTGGGGGACAGTGCCTCAACAAAGCCCAGAGGCGAATTCTTCGGCGAGACACGCTCTCCAGACTGGCGGTTGACTTCGACGCCAGAGGCCCTCGCCCCTTTCAGCACGGGCGATACCATTCTGAGATGGGGGGGGGGGGTTGACGGGGGTGTCGCTGTTACTTCGGCATTGTTTCTTGCCGGCAGCCCGAGAACGGCCCAGACAAGAAGGACGCCATGCCAGTGCTATGCAGGGCAACTGCACCATTACGAGAAGCTATGAGAGGTTACCAATATGCGATGATGCGAACAATGAATGAAATGCTTGTGTGAGAAGGGTCAGCGAGAAAGTTGCGCGGTGATGACCTGTGCTATCTGTCGCATAAAGCTTGAAATAGCGAATTCAACCACCGCCGCCCCTAGCAGCATCCAGTACGTAAGAGCGCTACCGGCGCTCTAGTGTGTTGCTCTCTACACGAGTGCGGCGTGCAGCTTGGTCAAAGTAAAGCTATCACCGTAACTAGAGCGCCTAAATATTTTAGGGCGATAGAGTTATAGAGCACGCGTTCGAAGAAAAATCCCGTTTACGTCAAAATTAGAAAGAAGCCACAACGTTTTACTCGATTATTTCAAGAAAGTCTTCGGCAAATTGGGTTAGGTGGCGAGGTTTCTCCGCTAATTCGAGTTAATGACACCACTTACCCCTATGGGTATATTCCGGGGAATGGAAATTTCTTCGTTAGATCGGCAACTTCGTGAAATCGCGTTTCATTAGATCAAGTTTTAACTGTAGTTTGTTCGCCAAGCCGTAACTCCAGGGGCCCTGTCCGGCTCGGGTCGTACTTCGTAGGGCATCCAAAATCACAGGCTCATCGTGCCTTTTTACGGGCCCTGGATGCAGCCTTCCGAGGTTGAAATGAGGATGCCCTTTTTCCGCCATCACTGACATCGCGAGCCGCACGTACCGCAACTTTCTCTGCTAGCTCAGCCGTCATGACGAACATGCTAACTGCTGGCCTATCTTGAAACCCTAACGTCACGCTTGACGGTAACGGGTTACTAAATTATGCAACTGCAGTGCACTGATCAACCGCGGCGTGGTCACCATAGACATATCCTCCCTTGAGCAATTCCTCCATGTTTGACATAAGCGCATATACAGAAACTCATTTGTAGCGAATTTGGGACTCATTTGTAGCAGTCCCGATTTCGCGAAACTGTCTCCGGAACGTTCACGCCGATAGCCTGTACTCTATCAGCGAAGTTGACTTGACTGAGGTATGAGCAGGCTCTGTGGCCATTATTTGCGGGAGAAACTTTGCTTCACGATCGCATGCTGCAAGTTGAACAAGTAACAAACCAATGCCCTCTTCGAGCTGATTAAACCGCATTACCGTTGTCTTATTTAAACATACACGCTTTTTGACACAATTTCCTCAAGTAGTTAGCTGTTTGGGATACTTCTTACGACATTCCAATTTGATACTATCGCATTCATTGCTTCGCCCTTGCGATGAAAGTGTGACTTTTTCTTCTGTCCGCTGCCTCGGCATTGTCGTTCATCCAAAGAAGCCTCAAGAGCCGCTTAGATGCATCGTTACGGAGCGACTTACCTCCGCTATAGATACGGTGTTTAGCTTAAGGCCGTAGCCAGGATATTTTTAGGGGGGGGGGGATTGATGAAAAAATTGACTATTTGAGAAAAACAGCTATTTTCACTATATATTTTTGGGGAAACAACCGCATCCTTCAAAATTTCAAAGAGGGGGGGGGGGGGGCAAGCCCGTCCGCCTTTATACGGGCCTGATTTAGCCTCTACTGTTCACGTCTCATTGAGCAGCTTGAAACAACCCGCCGGCGTGACAGCCGGCAGGTGTGCTCTTCGGCAGGTGTGCTGCAGTATAGCTTACAGTGTTGTGTGATTCGCCATTATACCCACGACTGATGCTCCCTGAGCCGCTAGACAGGCCTGCATCGGTTGCGAGGTACTGCTGGTCAATAGAATCGTGGCGCTATAGTTACGTAGCTCGTGTTGCGACTTTACAGGCCTGACAGCTCTAAAGATCCGACTGTCTCGTGAGCGATGCATCATCATTCGATGGAAGCAGTAGGGTAGAGTTTCCCTCGTTCATCTCTTCTCATCTCTAAGAGAATCGCCACTTACTTTTGCTGATCCAGAACTCACTCTTATGTATGCATAAAATATAAATTATGGTAAGTTGATTGGCAGGAATATTCGGCAGAGGAAGGGCGACACGGGCCATCTTAACTTTTATTGCAGAATCTGCGAGTGCAAGCGCCAGTACTGGCAATGCCACGTCGTAGCAAGAAGAGCCCAGTAACTGACACTAAATATAATAGAAGCGGTGAAAATCGCTAAATTGGGGGACACGTATGCAATAGAAACATTGGTTGATGTCACGAAATAATTGAAATGTCGAGCCGTGAAGGCCTCACCAGAAAGGACAGTACGAATCACTCAATCTCACAGTTTCCAGTCGGCTTTCATTTTGCGCTGTTCATCGTATCTGATTTACCATGTGACCCATGCGGTTGCGCAGGCGTTTCATCAACCCATAGATATGAGTGTGATGCTTTTAAGATAAATCTGTTGGAAGTTAG
Organism: Rhipicephalus sanguineus; assembly: GCF_013339695.2. NCBI lineage: Eukaryota > Metazoa > Arthropoda > Arachnida > Ixodida > Ixodidae > Rhipicephalus > Rhipicephalus sanguineus. Next base: position 54,291,276 of record NC_051178.1, read on the forward strand.
CGCCTGTCTTTGTCTGTTTTCACTCGGTCCTTGTCCTGTGACGTGCGCTAGTTGTTGAAATCGAATAGCAGCACGCTGACACTTACATAATTAACAGCGAAGCTGTTAGTAAAAACCATAAAGACAGCAGTGATGTTGCATAAAACTCGCCGCGCCGTTGCCTAGCAACCGCCGAGCACAGCACGTGCTCTACAATGGAGCGAGTGGGTGAAAATGCATTTATTCAAGATATCGTGAGGAGCCGGGGCCGCTAGGGCCCCTAAGTTATCCTGGTGGCCGTGCAGCAGGGGTCTGCAATCGTGCAGCAGGGGTCTTAGAGGAAGGACGTGTTTTTCGACAGCTCCGGAATGACAGCGACAGATAAGTGTATTTGCATGATTTGAGCTTGCCTCTGTCTGTACCTTCATGAGTACATAAGGCGCTAGCGTAAAGCTTGACTAAGTCTATTACGTTGCACGTTTTTTTTGTGAGTACTTTGTACTGTGGGTTTTTTTTCCTGCCACCACGTGGCTGAGGTCCGCGCGTGGACCGACCACGTGCATGCACAGGTGTTTTGAAGTGTAGCAGTATTTATTTATTATTTTGGTTCTTTTTGGCTTAGGGCAGTGTATTTTAGTACGCAGTAATTATTCGTTGTGACAGTTTTCCAACACGTGGGCATCGGTGAACTGATCTAGCCATGGTCAAGAAGACCGTAAAGTATTCAGGGTGCGGGGTATGTTGGAAGATAGAAGTTTGTGCGGATGAGAAAGCAGAAGAAGGTGACGCCAAGTGTAGACAATGCGAGTTCGAGGAGAAAATGAAAAACATGATGGCGGTGCAGAGTGGGCTCATGGCGAAAATCACAGAGCTCGAAAATGCATTGGCGACAGGACGAGGGAAAACGGCGGCCATGAGAGAAAGGCTCAGGTCAGCCGAGGAGGGCCTATCGAAGGTCGTCAAAGTGAACAAAAAAGACGCAGGTGACGGCGGAAGCATTATGGCGACGACTCCCCGGTAGAGGAGAGGCGAAGGGAACATCAGGCATGACCAAGGCAGATACAGTGGTCAGAGGGCCCAGCTACCGGGAAGCAGTTTTGAGGGAGGGAGGGCATAAAGCAGCAGCCGTGACCCGCGCTATTCACCTAGTCAGCAGACAGGTGCAGGTTTCAGAAGGAATGTCTGAATAGGTTATTATCGCCGGTGACTCAAATTTTGTCCGATGCGCAGAGGCAATCAAGGAGAGGGTAAAAGGCGATAACAGAGTTTCGATAGGGACGTTCCCAGGACATACGCTGGGGTCAGGCACGAGGCAAGCGAGTGAAAAACTCGCAGCTAAAGCTAACAGACGTAACCTCGTGCTAATTGCGGGCGGGCTCAATGACGTCTTCAACAAAGAATCGTCGGGACTAGCGACGACCTTGGTGAAAGAGGTCGATCACATGCGCGCCGGGTCTCCCAGGTGCAAACTGTAGTATGCACAGTACCAGAAGTACCAGTGCGCAACGGCAACCTGCAAAGAGCGGTTGTCGACGCAAACAAAGAAATATGGCGAATAAGTCGAGAGAAGGGTTTCAAGGTAGTGTATATAAACAGAGAGGTGCACAGGTGGGTAGGTTTCCGAAGAGACAGAATTCGCTTCGATAAGAGGCTTGGTCATGAGGTGGGCTGGCGACTGGCAGGACGCGCAGTAGCTTTTTTTAGGGGGGGGGGGCGACACGGGCCCTTCGGAGTCCGGGGTAGCTAGTAACACGGAAAACAACCAGGAGGACGCTTTGACAGGTAGTATTGCGAAAAACCAGAGAAAAGGTAACAGAAAAAGGGAGAAGGCGCGTGTTGCAATTAGTTACATAAACATGCAGGGTGGCAGAAAAAAGGCAAAATGCTTAGAGATTGAGGAGCAGTTAAACAAAGAACAGATAGGCGTTTATGCGGTTACAGAAACACACCTTAGAGACTTGGAAGAGCCACCACATATTGAAAATTATGTTTCGGAAAGGTGTAAAAGGATCATACCAGAAAGGAAAGGGGAGGGGGGGTGTAAGAATGCTAATTCACCGCGGCGCCAAATGGGCTAGAGCTAAACAGACGTGTTCAGAGCACCTCTGGGTTTTGAGCACAGTAGGTGGAAAGAAAACGTGGCTAGAGGTAGCCTAGTGGACGGGGAATAACTGCAGAGAAAAGAATCAGCAGATAGTGGATTGCATGAGTGCGGATATTAAAAACTTTGAGAATTGAGCCGAAATCGTCCTTCCAGGGGACATGAATGTTTACATACATGATCTTGACGGATATTCAGACACCAATGGGAAGTTATTACTAGATCTCTGCGAGCAACATAGTCTGGAGATAGTTAACACGGAGCCTAAATGTGGCGGCCAGATCACGTGGGAAGTCGAAAACAAGCAATCAAGAAACAAGCAATCAATGACTGAAGGAATTTGCAACAAGCTGAGAGAAATGACAATAGACGAGGAAGGGATTAAAAGCTTGGGTAGTGATCATAAACGAATAACATTAGAAATGGGATACAAAACTGAAAATAAGTGCGTGGAATCAAAGTCTGGCAGCTCGTATTTAATTGACAAACAAGTAATAAATATAGCCGCAACAGTCGAGGAAGAAGTAGGCAAAATACCAGGCAAGGACTGGGAGTATTGTGAGCTGTTACATCTCATGACGAAAGAGATAGGGAGAGAAAAGAAAACTATTCGCTGGAAAGGAAAGGGGAAGCCAAGAAGTTGGTGGAACAATGAAACCGGGCAAACGATCGAGAAGCGACGCGAAGCATTACGGCAGCATAGAAAGGCAAAAAAAGGAGAAGCGGCCGCAGGACGCAGTCAAGAAAATATGGGAAATCTATTTAGAGAAAAAATCCGTTGTACAGAAATTGGTCGAGGCAAAAATTAAAGGTGAAAGTGGACGCTGGGTGACAGAGATTTACGAAAAAAAGGAGGCCGCGCCTAGGATATTTTTGAGCCACATAAAGGCACTAGGTAGGAAGTTTATCACAATGCAACAATATAGTGTAGATGAAGGAGGAAATCAATTGGAAGGATACGAAGCGCTAGGTTACATCCGAAAGGTAACATCCCATTCGTTTAAAAAGAGCGTCCAGAGCATGGCGGAGAGAGCAACCGAGGAAGAGTTAGTACTTGAGAATTTCAACTGGAAAAAGGCCGAAGTAAAAATTCCAAAGCGCACTGCCGCGGGTTTAGATGGGGTTCCCGTTAGCCTCATTAACGAACTAGGACATAACACTAAAGAAGCATTGTTGACAGCCGTTGAAAAATGCTTAAAGGACAGACAAATACCAGGCAGTTGGCGAAAAAGTAGAATGAACTTAATCTATAAAGGCAAGGAAGAAAAGGATAAGATTCGCTCGTATAGACCACTAACCATTAAATCGGTGTCGCGTAAATAATACCCGAGCCCTAGACCAAGCATTCTATCTCTTTATTCAACTGCTCGTGTCTACGTCTTCTTTCTTCTCTTTTCCTCCTGCTTCTTGCCGCGCGGCCGCAATCGTCCGCAACGTACTCCCAAGGGGCCAAGGCGGTCACGAGGCAGTTGAATCTCGCTGACTTGCCTCCAGAATGTATAACTTTTGAACAGGTCGTTTATGGTGTGTCCTGATGCTAGTCGAAGGGTGCAGATGCGCGCGATGTTATCCCTTCCTGGGTGTACTGCCAGAACCTTGCCCAGCTTCCATAGTAGCGGATGTGTGCCTTCGTCATGCACAAGCACCACGTCACCTTCGTGTAGCCGAGGTAGTTTACGATGAGGCGCGTTGTGCGCGGATCGAAGCAGAAGGAGGTAGGACCGCTTCCATCGGCTCCATAGCTCCGCTGTAAGACGTTCACGATAGCGCGCGCGACAGATCAGGTCCTCTCTCGTCGATGACATGCCATAAGAATTGCTGACGTCTTGCGGAAGGCAGATGAGGCGTCTCCCAAGCAAGAAGTGTGATGGAGTCAGCGGTTGCATTTCATCAGGGCTGCTATCAACATAAGTAAGAGGTCTGCTGTCATATATGACCGCTTCCACTTCTCATAACACCGTAGCGAGGGCCTCAGCGTCGAGACTGTTGCGCCCAAGCGACCGTTTCAACGCGTTTTTGTCCATCTGATGAGGCGCTCCCACCAGCCTCCCCACCAAGGAGATCTCTCAGCGATGAACTTCCATCTGATCTTGGTGTTGGCCGTATGTTCTCGCAGAGCTGGCAGAATGGTCTTGAGCACTCGCGCTGAACCGTGAAAAGACGGTGCGTTATCCGAGTAAACGGTGTCGGCGATTCCACGCCGCGAAATAAAACGGCGGAAGGCGAGAAGCGTTGTTGTCGTTGTCATGTCGGTTTTCAATTCCAAATGGATAGCTCGAGTGACAGCACAGGAGAACATGAGTATGTAGGCCTTTCTGCTAGTAGCAGCCGTGTCACGTGTGTAGAGGGGCCCGCAGAAAT